>NC_069145.1:1398410-1605910 GCF_943734635.1 Anopheles cruzii | reverse complement strand
TCTAATTGAGTGGTCGAAAACAAAATATGAATTAGAATTTGGCCAACGGTGGACGAAAGTTATTGAGTTGTAGCACGGAGTGGATTCGCGTGCTCACGGAGGCGCGAGATGCTGCCGAAACGCCGAGCACGAACCCGATTGGAATGACAAACCGATGGTCGATAAAGGTGGATTTTATAACGCCATCGCACAAATGGGATGTTTAGGTATTGAATTATGTTTCGAACACTTTGCTGTTCTAAGGATTAAAGCTTAAGATTAAATTAAAGTGTTATGTTAACATTCTCTTCAAATGCCTTCTTCGATTGAGTGCTGTTTTGGTGGAAGTAACAGAATGGCGCAACGACTGCTGTAACATTCTTTCGAAAACATCTGTCAGTAACACATGGGTTGAAAAGTCTCGGGTCTAATACATAGTTGGCGCTCCTATTCAATGTCTTACTGCAATGGATTAAAAACAATTTCGTGTTTTTATTTTACACTGCTTCTCGATGTAAAAAAGACAGTGTTTGGCTATTTTAAAACAGTTAACAAAGCGGAATTTTTTCGTTGATATGTGAAAATGGAAGAATTATGGATCCATCATTTCACTCCGGAATCAAAACGATCGTAAATGGCCTCGATATTTTAGGATGTGCGTGCTGCAATATTCACCGACTATTTTGAGAAGGGAAATACCATCAACAGTGAACACTATACTAGGTCTAAGAGTTGAGAAGCGGACTGTTTTTAACACACAAAAAACGTTTATAAAATTTTTATGCGATTTTCGATTTTACTCAAAGTATGTGCCATCACTAGCTATACATTTCTCCTATCTCTCTGCTAAATCATGGATTCCCAGACGAAAGAATTCTTAGACTTTTTAAGTAAACTAATAAGTCATCCCATTTCGACTTCCTCGTAGAAAAACGAAGGGCTGCTCAGCCAATACGTGTCTTATCGATGAAAAAGAATGATATTCGGAAAGAACCAAGTCTGGTGAATAACGCGGGGAGGGATAGCAGTTCCCATCCAAGTGATTTGATAGTATCCTGAAACAGTTTTGTTTTTTTGGGACGCCTGGTGCTTGATTCCACGGGCCACCAGGCGCCCCCATTGGAACCCACTAGAATTGCATTTTGGTCGTTTTTCGATCAATGCATGGTTCAAATTGATCATTTGTTGTCAGTAGCGATCGGAATTAACGTTTCCATCAGGTTTTAGGAGCTTGTGAAACACCACACTTTTCTGTCCCATCAGAAAATCCGTTTTTTGGAATCCTTGGACGCTTTTTTTTGTAAAGTCAAAATCGCCATTTTGAATTTTTTTAAACCACTTAAAGCATTGCGATCTTCCAAACACAAGTCCCGACAAGCATTTGGTGTGATTCCGAAGCAGTTTTCTTCAAGAGAAGCAGAAAAATAATAATTCCCGCAAAACGTCATTTTGAGGCACAAAAGTTGACATAGTTTAACCCTTTCAATGATGGGTTGCACACCGAAATAATTTATTTTTCGACCTGAAATCATTTATCTGATGTCGAAACATGGTAATGATGAATAAACCGCTAAACTGGGAAGTCCCAATAGATAGGTACAGCCATCTTTTTAACAGTCCGGTTCTCAACTCTTAGACCTAGTAAAGCGTTATTGGTGCGTTTGAAGGCCGAATTGGAAAAGAAATGACAAATGAATGAGAAAGAAATGAAAAAAATGCTCACCGCTAAGAAAATTCGCTTGAATGAAAAGGTTATTTGCATTTTCTTACTTAGGCCCGGAGCTTTTTAGTCCATGTGCTATTTGTTTGGAATTTAGCAGGTTTCAAAATATGATCATGGACATGATTTGGTTGTCTCGTTTGATCTCAATTTGGTGTGTCTCTTTCGAATTGGATGGCAAAACCATGGCCTCAAGTTACGGATAGCAGAGCCATAAATCAGCTGGAGCTTTAAAAAGCATGACATGTGCCAGCCAGAAGCATTTTACTGCTCCTTTTGCCAATGGTTGGGGAGCTACTAGTAAAACCTTTGGCTGCCTGGAGCCTTTTCCTCATTTTCAATTAAACTTCAGATAAAGGAACGCCCGTAGTTTGGGGCGATGCTGTGGATCCACACATTCAGTAATCAAACTGTTTGTCCCAAACTGCTGGTAAAGGTAAATAAAAAGCCTTATCGTGCTCGAAGCACATATACCTGCCCAGAACCAAGCACAGGACCAATGGAACCATTCACGAACCCGTGCCTGGACTCGGTCTATTAGAAGCCATTGTCCTGGCATTGAAAGATTTCTCCACACACACACACGAACTGTGGTCTGGTTTATGCCATTCTTTCAATCAGCACCAAACACCGTCGCCGACCACCGGAGAGATATCCCTCATTTTTGCCCGGTCCCGCTCCCGGTCCAGTGTTCGAAGCCCCAGGACCAACCATTTCCATTGGCGTTCCGCGTTGGGTCACGGGGGCACTGTTGTTTGCACTCCCCAACCCCATCGGGAACCCGTTTTCTGCCCGGAAAAGGCTCCGAAGCACCTCGGGCGATCCTTCCGAAGGTTCGAACGGGGTTTCGATGTCACCCACCTTGGCCTCGCCCAAGAGGTCCAGGCGACGTTGTTTGCGATTGGTATTTACTTTCATTTTTACACCCGTTCTGGGCTGGGGACTCGATACGGGACAAGGGACGACAAGGGACACGGGTCGTCCCGTTCCGACCTTTCGCGTCGTCCCATGTAATCTTCGCTTCACATGCGGTCGTGGCACGGCACCGATTCGGAGCAAATTTAAAATAGATCTACACACCATCAGATATGCGAGTGTTCCGGAAGAAGGTCCCTCGCCGGTGGGCTCCTAGCCGGGTGTGTGGGTTTGAATTTTTGTAATTTCGGGGTCAAACAATCGCCAAACGCACGGCCGCTCCTGTACGCCTGTCAGGAGGCTCCCCGGTGGACCCCGGTGGACTACAAAGGAAGCAGTGGCTTGTAAAGAATGCGTTAAATGAAATTGTACGTTTTATAAACTGTTTCTCACACCCTGATGGGGCCACTGGACCTGAGTCCCGGGAGGAACACGCATCAGCCTCTAAACAAGGATACGAGCCGTCCAGTGGTCCTGTTACTAGCATCGGGTCCGCTGGCGTCCCGGTTTTTTGTCCCGAGCCGGACCATCCGAGCCGTCCCCCGGCATAATCTGGTATGTTGGTGGGTGGCCCTTTTATTTGATGAACCCCCCCCTGGGGCCTCCCTATCCTCTCCCCTTGCACTTTTTGCACGCTGCACCGTTGCACCGGGCCGGTGAAAGGTTGCACAAGGGATTAGTCGGATATTTGGGACCGGAGCGGCCATCGTACGCAATGTGCCTTCGCCACATGCACGATGGGGCCACTTGATGCGAAATTTTGGAAAGGATGCCCCTGTACCGTGGGGTGGCCCGCACCGTTTTGCGGCGTTCACATTTTACGGAGCATTAGAATATTTGCACATTTTACCGATTCTTGGCAAACAATGAACCAGAAGAGGGCCACAAGGGCCTTCTGAGTCTTCTGAGCGGCCAGCGAATGCCACATTAACCCGTGGACGCTCGGGAGCTCGCATATTTGGCGTGCCTGGTGCAGCACGTCCTGTGGGCCAACCGGAACAAAGACGGTTCACTAAATTCTCACCGTACCACGGGCCAGGCAGTAGTAGTAAGTCGTGGTCTCATTCGGAAGCCTTTGGTGGTCCGGTTATCTCGGTTCGGGCCGAACAAAAAAAAACGAATCCCACACACACCGCGCGGCCGATAACGAAATCTTGGACCATAAACGCCCCGCCCGAATTGACTTGTTAACGCGCGGAGTGCGCTTTGACCCACTCGCGAGCGCCGATGTGTGGTAAACGACTTTCCGGAAAAGCCCCACCGGGGGGTCCCTGAGAGCCAGGCTATCGGCGGCGGCGACGGTCCAATTAAAAGTACACCAGAAATAAAAAGCCACCGGAGAGCGCTGGTCCAATTAACACGCTACCGGGGGGACCACCGGGTGGCGATCTTGGGCGAGATCGGCCACCGGCCGTCGTAAAAATATTGTCGTTCGAGCCTGGCCTGGCACAACACATCCTGCAGCACGCCCAGCGTCATTCGATTGTTTAATTCGTTGTTTTAAGTGCCCGGCACCGGTAGCCACCGTTGGCCGAGAGGCTGGGCGCGCGCGTGTGTGTGTGATTGTGACTGTGTTTTAGTTTTTATCAAGAAATTACATAAAAGAGTAAATTTTTTACGACCTTTCTTCTGGTTCCGCTTCAGTCGAAGACGCGGCACATTGTATCAACCGTTCGGAATCGGAAACCGACGGCGGGATTTTATGGTCCTGGCTGCCGAATTCAGCCGGCCAACCCATTGCGCCAGGCCAAGGACACACTCGGGGTCCATCGGTTTGATGTTTATGATTATCATATTTCTCCCCGGCTCAGGCCTCGCACGGTCACCTTCCCGGAAAGAGGAGCACTTTCTTGCGCGCCGGCCGGGAATAAAACTGATCCGATTTCGTCAGAAATCTCACCCCGGAATCCACCGGCCCGGCCCAGGACTCGTCCGTCGGACGGACGGACGGACGGATGGGTCGTAAAATTTTTATAGGATTTTGAATTTGACAGTTTTACGATTCCGAGCGACTACCGACTGCGCAACCGATGCGCCACTGCTGGCCGCCGCCGGGCGGGCCACTTCGGGCCATTGTTTCGAATCGGAACGGAGAAATTGAAACTTTGAAGCAACTTTTGCCAACTCCGCCAAAGGATTCTAATCCGAATGGGATGAAAGGCACTACTGCTGTGCCCTCACTTCCGGTGGCCTCAGGAATAGTTTTGCGCGAACCCGGCTTGGCAGTGGCTTTATTTGTGTTTTGCTTAGATTTCGATTCGATTTGCAAGGAGCCGCCCGAAAACAATGAACGGACTCCGTACCCGGACTTCGGTACGGAGCCGGAGCAGTTCCGTCCGTAGGACGTTCGACGCGGAAGACAAACTTTCGGCCCTGCCGTCGCTGGTTAGACGGGGCCGGGATCTCAAACGGTGCGAATAAAATTCAAATGAAGTCGGACGGAGTGTGGCCGTGTGCCGTACCGAACCGAACGCACAGATTGAACGCAAGTCACAAGTCTGACTTCGATTCCGTGCGTCGGCCGGTCGGTTGGTCGGTCGGTGTTTGCTAATAGAGTAGAAGGCTCTCCCCCACAGAAGAGCGAACTATTTTGCATAAATAAATCATGTAGATATTTCTGTCAATTAGTTCGCCCAACAAACAGTGGGCAACCCGCCCCCAGCGCGTTACGCTCACGGAAAGGCGTCACGAAAATGTGCGAAAGTGTTTAGAGGAAAAACACGCCAGCCGCGAAAATGTTTGATCAGGCCCCTCGCCGGATTTGGAGTGATTATTAGTGCCTCTCGGAGCGCAAATTATGCGTTACTCTCCGATCTGCGCGCGTCACAGGAGTCGGTCGCCGATCGGCAGCGGGGCTCGGTTCGGCTGTTCTCAAAAAATGGCCACCGCAATTTAATTAACATGTAATTATTTTAATTATGTTTAGGAATGCGATTGAGCGTGAACGTGGCGTGCAGAGGGGTAGAGCGTGCAATAGTTGCATATTTAGTTGCATCGCCACATTCGCGAGTTCTTCGGGCGCAGATCGAAGGTGGCGAGTGGCGGGTACGGGTGGCCCGGGAGGTGATACCGAGAAAAACATCAAAGTGCTGTCAAGTGTTGCCAAGATTTGCCTTCTGACACTCTGCTGTAGGTAAATGGGTTTCGCGGTGAACTGCGTTGCACCAAATGGACCGTAAATGGACCGGTGCCGTGGAGCGTCGTCCTGACTGATGAGGTCGCGCAACCCGGTGCAACCGTATGAAACTATTAATTTCAAAAAGGCAACAAATCATTGTCGCACTCCGCACTTGGCGGGGCAATAATTTTTCCAATTTGAGGAGTTAAGAAATATTTCAAGAAACATTTGCTCAAGGGCATTGTTGTAAATGAAAATGTTATTGACAATGTATACGAATGGTTTGAAAAGATTTCAAAATCAACATGAAGATGGCGACACCAGTAAACTAAAGCTAGTGAGTTAGGTTGTCAATCTTTTGACAACTGTGAGTAACTACTCACCAAAATCGTTTGGGTGAGTTGATGTCAGTTTTAAATGGGTTAAATCAGGTATCGGGGTGTCAGGAAATATGTGTTTTTCAAAGACAGATGAGTTAGGTTCCGCTTAAAGGGACTCTATACCATCATTTACCACTGTGAAATGTTGGCCTGCTAAATTTAAACATGGTCGTAACAACTCGAGAGACGTCGAACATTCGGGACGTCCAAATCCTGGAACTACTGGTCAAAACATCACCAAAGTTCCCTAAATGCTGCTAGAGAACCACCATATGAAGTTTTACATTTAAAATCAACATTTAGACATGAGAAAGATGTTCGTACGTTGGTCGTCGCGTTTGCTCAGCGGATGCCATGGCGAAAATCAACGAATTGCGGTTTGAACTTCTTGGCTATTCGCCTTATTCAACGGATCAAGCCCCAAGCGACTCCTGTTTGTACTAGGATTTGAGGTTTTCGTCAACTGAAGAGGTAATCTCCTTCGTAATGTGAATCAAATAATGTTTTAATTAAAACATTTTGGATCAACACCGGTCGAAAGAAGTTTATTTATTTATTTAAGAAAAAGAAGAAGTAAAGAAGTTTAAGAAAGAAGTATTTTAGGGTTGTGATGAAAAATCCCGCAATCGCAGCAAACATTGACCTACTTGAAGTTCGAATTGTTCAAACACTTTGGTGACTTTTTCAACCATCATAAACTCCTTCGAACTGCAACACTTCGAACGGGACACTCGCTGTCGCTAAAATCCTTAAAAGGCCGGGTCTCTGGTCGAGTGTTTACACGATGCAATGATAAATGGCTCACGTCGACTCCCGAATGGGATCTTCCCAAAACCTTGCCCGTGGGCTCACCGTGGGCTACTCCAACCGGACCACCCATTAATCCTGCCAGTTAAAAGCATGGCCTTTAATTGCACACACCGAAAACAAAAACGTGCTGCACCGGTGCCGGTCGCCGGGGGTGGCACTAGCACTTTTCGGTGGCCAAAATCGGAGGCTCCGGTGCGTAGGATTTCACGCACCCCGTCACCCGAGAATCGACCCCCACCCGCCCGCAGAAGCCGGGCGACCTACACACGCGCCTGATAACGGGCGTTATGTATGAAATCTCGAGGAATCTTTTTACGGCCAACATCGCGACGCTCCGGTGCGACTTTTACGTTTTCAGGTGAGTTGAGTTATTAGCGGGGGTGATTTATAGGGCTTATTAAATTATTCTTTTTTTATGATTATTTTCAAGCCGAAAGCAAACAGCGGGTTGCGGGTGCGGGTTTCCGCGCCACCGCCGACGCCGCCACTGCTGCTGCTACCGAAAAACTGTCGTCGATGTCGCCAATGCCGTGGCTAGTGGGCATTTGGGACCGCGGGGCACCCGAAAAAACACAAACATTACACCACAAAAACCCTACCGGAACCCACCCAATGTGAGCGGGAAGGAAAGATTAAGTGTATAATTGAATATTTTATTAGTGCGCCCCCTCGCCGGGACAAGAAACCTGCGCCCACTACCCCACTGGCCGTGGGTTTTAGTGCTTTTCAAATTGTCGTAAAATCACCACGACGCACGAGGCGCGCTTTTTCTTTGTAAAAATTGTGCCGTAAAAATTATCGCACTAAAACCGGGCCACGCGGGGAGCACGCCAAACAGGGGGGACAGGGCATAGTTTCTATGCTCGTTATTCCTGAAATCATATAAATTTATAAAATCACTATTCACGGTAGCTACGGTGTTTGGTGAAAATTATACACGCGGCGACAACGCATAACGCACTGTTGCATGACAAGTGACCATATTGCGGACCGGCAGGCTCTATCGGTGGTCTATCAAGGAGGCTTTCCACGGGGGCTGCCCGGTTTTATCAGTCCGATGGACTCCTGATGAGTTACTTCATGTGATTGGGACGACTGGGGCGATTCCACCTTCCCATTTGTTTTTTTTTGTTGTCGTGCTCCGTTGAGGGCATAATTTTATTAGCGTTTTCCGTGTGGCCGTGTGTTTACTCAGCTGCCACGGCGGGGAACGAAACCTATGGACCAGCACACGCCGAAGACGCCGAAGCTTGGTTCTTTGTCTGAAACACGAGAACATAAAAGTCCGCCCTGGTGCACTTATTAAATTATATTTTTGATTTTCGGAGAAAGAGCACACCTCGCCGTGCAGGTCGCCGTATCATTTCAGATCAATTTCGTCGAGCGTCGTCTTCCAAGATGTCGCCATGTCACGACACCCATCTATCACGCCCCAGGGCCGCCACCCAGCCCCGCGGCCCCGGCAAGGAGCGAATCAAGAGCAAACAATGAGCCTCAAACTGGCGCGCAAATTCGCCGCTTGTCACATCGCGCAGAGCACATCAATCTCTCGTGTGGCCCGTCGTTTGCTGTTCCTTGTGTTTTTTTCCTCTTTTCGCCCTTAATTCTGCGATCGACTGCTGCTGCAGCATCGTGTGTCGCTCCGCATCCGCACAGCACAGCACAGAGAGTGTTTGGCAGAGATCTTTATCACATTTCCTTCTAATCATCGCATCCTCCCGCAGATTGTGGGAAGCGCAACGCAATCACATTACTCATATGCGTTCGTGTTCGTGGGCCACATGGGCTCGTTACAAAAAACCCGCCGCAGAAACATGTGCGGTCGGCACTCTTCTTCTGGTGGCAATCCGTGCAAACAATCGAGTGTGAAATTTTCTTTACCCCTTTGTCTTAGTTTTGTTAATTAACCTTAAATTTCACATAAAAACATTTGTAAAAGTATTGATCTTTAATGTGATGCTAATTTAAGAAAAAAAACGCCTGAGGGTATGCAATACGAACACCATTTATTCCTTTGCTATGTTTACCTGTGTCAATTGTGCGACAATTTCTTTATCATTTTCGTTGAGTTGAGGACTAGAATAGCTTAGAAAGAAAGCAATGCGATGCGCGTTACAGGATTCATCATTCGCACGCCTTACAAACGGAGCACAATCGTTCGACAGTCACAAGACACAGAACGGGAATCTGAGACTTTGTGAAGCTCATTTGCGAGCACCGTTTCGACGAGCAAACGCCGAAACGGCGAGGCAAATAATAATTTCTTCCGAACGTTGCTTCTACGTCACCGTTAAAATGCAGCGCGACAAGAACATATTTCATCGCGCTCTCGCGGTTCCTGCGGCCCAGAGGATGGGAGGGAACCGGGAACCGGTGTGAAGTGTCGCTCAGAAACTGTTGCAGAGGAATGCGCACCATCATCCATCCGATAAAGTTCCGAAAGTGGTTCCCTTAGCCACGGCCACGGCCTGCTGCATCCTCTCCCTTGACGTAGTTTATGCTGCGACGAAAGGCACACAATGACACACAAACAATGAATATGCAGAATCAGAATGGCCACGGCGACGGGCGACGACGAGTTTAGGCCTTCGGTTTGCCCGTTCTTGTTTTGGGGGGCCCTTTCGGGGAGGAGCGGGTTGGTTTCTCGGCCGTTTTTTACGCGCTTTTTTCCGGTGCGTTCGCACATAAACGCAGTTCGTGCAGTAATTTAAAGAAAACAAAAGTTTCACTCATTCTCTCGCTCGCTCCCTCTTTCTAGCGTGTCTCGGAGCCCCTCGGTTTTCGGAGGTCTGAATGCTGAACATGGCCAAGGTAAATATACGTAAATAAAAAGTACAGCACACCGGCAGCGGCGCAATCTTGGGCCGCCCCGCCTGCTCGTGGCCAGCCCCCCCCGGGAGTCTGCGTTACATTCGAAGAATTTCGTGCAAACATGATCCGACCGTGGCGCCAACATGGTTTCATCCCGACGCGAGCGAGTGCAGATGAGAACGACGACGACGACGACATGCGTTTGATGTTTGCCTATGCTGTCGCGTCCCTTATGCTGCTGCCAGCGGCCAATTCGCCCGGGTGGGCCCGTGTCCGGACGACGCTGATAACGCCTGGGAATGGTTCCGCCGTGCCGCATAGCCGCCCGTTGCGGCCCGGAACAATTCATCAGCCGTGGAGCGCCCGAATGACACTCTATGATTTCGGCCGTGCCGTGCGCATCGCATTGCGCCTCCGTGGAGGCAAATAATTAAAACGAAGAAATTAAAAAATGGATCATTTCACCCAACCTGCCCAACCGGGAGTTTCGGAGCTGACGCTGTGGAGGGATCTGTCACCTAAATTAGAGCTTCGTGTGAACGGAGCCCTTCGGAGCTTGATGATGTACATTTCCCCTCACGACGAAGACGCATTTAAATCTTCTGCCCACGGAGGCTCCCAAGTTCCGGCCGCTGCCGGCCCGCTAAGTGATCATTCACTCGTGTGCCTCCAGCAGACGCGAAGCGGCAGCGGGAGAGGGAGGCCACAAGTAAGGAAATCACTTAACTTATCTCGCCACTTCCATCGGTCTCGGCCTCCCCGTGGTGGACCCGTGCTCTTAATTTACTTCCCGCCATATTCAAACTTTGATTAATATCCACCGGAAAAGCCGGCAAAACATTTGCAGCGAGCGGGAAAATGCGATGCGATCGCGAAACTGCAAACGAAAAAAAAGAAATGTATCGCAGAAACAACGGAAACACGCTCCACGAGGTTCGCTTTTTTCCCTTTGCCTCGACTTTCCTTCGAGTCCTTCGAGGCCATCCGTCCCCGGTCGGGAAGCTGTGCTGTGCTCCGTTCAGGTCATCAGGGAGCTCGATTGCGAAGGACATCGCACTGCAGCCCCGAGAACTGGTCATCTAAACCGGCCGGGGAGAGAGCGAGAGAGCGAGTGAGTGGGAAAAAAATTAATTAAAATTTCATTTGCATCCCGATTTTTCCTCAAGATCTGCTGATTACTGTGAAATAAATGAATTTATTTGTTAGCCGTCGGAAGTCGCTTCATTTTTCGCTCGCTCGCGCTCCGTGTGGCCGTGTTCTGTGTGATGTTCCCGCTCGTTTTCGGTTTCCATTCCATATCCGGGCATCGGGATCGCTCGCTGTGCCGTTCTGTTTTTTTCCCATTGCCCTCCAATCTTATCGATGTCCTGAGCAAAACAGACCAACCAAACACAGAAACAACACCTGAAACACTCACTCATTCCTATGAATGAGGCTTGGGTCTATCGCCATGAATTGCTGCTGAACCAAAACAAGAGGTTAAAGAGTGCTGTGAACCTGGTTCTTCGGCTTCGAAACAAATTCGTGTTCAGAAATCGGCCGAGAAGGTGTTAGCATTAGTTTTTAGAGACCTGAAAAAGATCTTTCGTAGAAAACGGTTTTCATCAAAAGATGAAGTCATAACAGCTGTGGAAGCGCATTTTGGAGTCCTTGCAGATTCTCATTTTAAGGAATTAGAAATAGATTAGACTTAGAAAGGATTGGAACAAGCGTACTTGAGCTCAGGGAGCATCTGAAGTACAAAATAAATAATAAAGTGTATTTCAAACCATAATATTGTTTTTTTCTTACGAACCACAACACTTATTGAACATCCTGGTAATTAATAGGGTAGAACGTAGCCTTAACAACCGGCTAACCTTGACGATGCTAAAGATGACCGATCTAGTAAACTCAGACTTACTGACCCTTGAATTGTGGACTTTTGATAGCGAAAACTAAGAACGGCACAAAAGTAATTCCCTAAAAGACTGAAAAATGTTTCAAAACACTCCACAGACACGCTCCAGTATTACCGATGCTAATGCCAATCGGGCGGCGGTCCGAAAGTGTACAATAAACCACGCTGAGCGGATTCTGAAAATGGGCCCCGACCACGGCCGGACGACCGGCATTAATTTGCAGCGGAAACCCTGGCGGAGGAAAACAACCGTGATAACGATCTCGACAACAGCAACACACAACAAATTTCGCCAAAAAGGCCCGATTCCTCCCAACACACACTCGTACACGGCTCATAAATCATACATTTCATGGAAATCGGGCGCGATTTTCGAACATCCATCCATCACGGCGCCAGGCCCGGCGCCGTCCAGCAGCGGTCCGGCCAATCTGTCAAAAAGCGGACCATCTCAGCCGTTGCCGCTGGCCGCGCGAAATTCATCAACGCCATTGGCAAAATTGGTCCGCGTCACGGTTCCCTGCCCCCGTGGCGTGTGTCTTTTCGGTGGGTTTTTCATTTGCGGGTCTCTTTGTCGTCGTCGTCGTCGTCGGGTGGCGAAGTCTAATTTCTTCATCAACTCCGTGGTGGGTTCCCTGAGGGGGGTTCATCAACTGCCGGGTGCCGGGTGCCGGGTACAGCGACCTCGCGATGGGAACATAAGACACCTGGGACACCTGGGGGTCTTGGGGACGGAAACGCATGATAACGCAACAACCCCAAACCCGGGGGTTCTACATACACAACCCATGATCAAGATGACGAAACTCATCAAAGCGCTTCAAATTTATATCGGACTGAACGCACCGAGAGAACAAGTCATTTGTCAATAATTACTAATTTATATACGCCGCCGAGCCGCCCGAGCCGGGGCGCCGTCGGAGGCGAAAGATTCGGAGCCGATAAGGCAACCGGGAGCTTCGCGGTTGTCACGTCAGGAGGGCGGACGACGGTTGACGGATGCCCGGTTTCGCATGGTTTGCTGCGTCGCACACACGGTCGCAGGAGGCGGTGGCCTCGTGGAAGAAATTCTACTAATGATATTAATAACACCTTCAAGATAAACACTTCCAGAAGCCGCCAGCCAGCCAGACGGTCAGCGCGCCGCAGGAATGCGCCTCGTCGGCCATTCCTCGCCATTCTCGCTCACTCGCTGCTCACAAATATCTGTGTTCTGTACGGTGCAATTAGCTCACCACGACCACCAGAGCCCGGCAGTCAGCCGTCCGATGGCGCTGGCGCGGATTGAATAGTCCAAATGACAGATCGCTGCGTTCGAGGTGCATAATCGTCATTGATTGTCATCATCATCAGCAACAGCGTGTGGCGATCGTGAGCTTGGGTGGGGCGGGTGGTGCGGCCGGCTGTGGGCTCGATGCGCCCTGTCAACCATCAATTCAACCATCCAACCGTTCAGTGGATGCGCGTTCATTGGTAATTGCCATTGTCAGAAGGAGGGACCCCGGGCAAGCATCAGGCAAGCACGTTGACAGCAATCTTACCCGGTCCCGCGGCCCCGGCCCGCCCCCCTTCGAATCACTGCGCTCCCATTTGGTTCAAAATCGTACAAATCATAACGATTACTTCGGCGCGACAGAGACCCGCAACGGGGGGAGGGTTGCCCTCAGGGGGCGCAAAGAACCCAAGTACACATACACACACACACACAACTTTTAATGTCACTCACCGGATACGGTGACAACCACGATGGTGAAGGCGAAGCGGGAAATTAATGCTGAATTTTCCAGTTCAAAAATTCTCCTCCGCTCTCGGGGGCTCGGGGGCTACGCAACCGAGACAGGGACGCGTGCTTAAGCACGTCGCAGGGAACACGGCGCAGAGGAAGAAAAAAAAAGGTTCCCCGAGTTCTAGTTGGCCGCCCGCCCGGCGGCCGTTCTCGTGACAAGATGCAGTTTTGCGGTGCATCCTCGCTGCCTCACTGCCCAAATCAGACCCCGCGCGATATGTTCGCCACGCATTAGAGACCCCCCCGGGGGGGAGGGACCCTTGTGACAGCAATTAAAAAGAACAATAATCATTATGTAATATGGGCGCACATAGGGGGCCCATGTGTGACAGGTGCGCGCCCAGCGCGGTGACAAAAGGGGCGATGACGGCGATGCAGTGAAGCTGAAACGGGGCCCGGGTTTCCGTCTTGGCCATCGGCCGTAACCGGCTGGGCGGCTAGTGATGGGCGTCGATGAACGCGCCGACGAACGACAATCGGCAATCAGCGGGGGCTGGCGGTGGCCCTTCAGCATGCTAAGGCGGAGCGGATTCTTCTCGCGCTGGCCCGTCGACGTGCAATTTGACGGAAAATTAAATTGTTCATTGTGACAGGGCGCCTGTTCACGGTACGCAGCACCTGCCTGCCTGCCGGCCAGAGATATCACAGGCAACTGGGTGTATGGAGAAATCGTTCAATTGCGACTACGGGGACTCTTGGGGCCGCGGGGGAAAACAGGCTCCACTTTCTCTGTGTCGCGCGGCTCCGATGATCGGTCGCGTGGGAGAGCCTACGATTTACTCGTCTATTGTTTTGGGGGAAGGTGGTCCTCCCTCCCCCCCATTACATTCCGTAACGCATTTCTTGTGGGGCCGTGGTGCCGTATGCAAAAACATGACTCCCCATGAGCCCATTGCGGTTGGGGCCCATTTGAGGTCCCTTTGTGTGCCGATGTTTCTGTTGAAAAGGCGCGTTTCGGAGGACTTATTGCTGGACTTGCTGAATCGAAAATCTTTCAAAAGCCTGCCGGGTCAGCGACCATGACGTGTCCGTGTAGCAACCGTGTTCAATGGTGACATAGTCAGTAGGCTTTGATGGGGAATTGAGGTTTCCATGCAAAATGGCGTAACTTGTTGGGCTTGGGCTTTGCTTCTAATAGTTTGATAATGTTTGTTTCCTTTCTTTTTAATCTTCACCAACTCCATTTTGTTTGTAGATACGAATCGTAACCTTTTTAGCTTCGTTCGACAATGATTTCCACCCATTTTCATGTCAAAACAAACCTGTCTACTTCCGTGGTCGTGGAATATTAATTTCGAGCAAAGTGCTCGAATTCAAAACCCGGGTTGATAAAGCAGTCTATTGGCGCTGGACCAATAACTCCGCCCGTAAAAGCACAACGTTACCGAGAGCAACAGATATTAAAATTGTGTCTGGTGCAGGCAAAGACCATTCGGCGGTTGTAGCCGTATAGGATGAAAGTGCTCGAATCATCCCAAAGTTGAGCACATTTAAAGAATAGACTTCAAGCTGTCGAGCACTTGAGTAAAACTTATTTCGAGTTCTAAATGAGAAATGCAAACTACAACCAAACTGTTTGGGAATCGGGGAAAGGATTGATAGCAATCCAAGACCAAGCCAATGCTCAGATATTCAAATAGTGGCCTCCCTTCGGGGTTTTATTCAAATGCTAATGCTTCTGCTAGCGCCGAGCATCGAATGCCTCGCCAGCCTTTATTTGATTTCGATATCGAATGACGGAGGCACGGGCCGGGGAAGGAATTTCCTGCGAATACACAATGGCTAAACACTAAACTCCTGATCAATTTCACAGTTTACCCAACGCAATCGTCCGGAATTTATCGTCCGCCTCCCGTTTCTTCGACACCGAGATGGGTTTGGGGTTAGAAAACTTTCGAATCGATTTACAGGGAAAACCCACCACCGAACCCTTTCACCAGCGTGTCCTGGTGGGCGTTGCTCGTGGCCGCGCAACATGGTCACGGGTGCCTTTCTTCCCGGGCGCACATTTTTCAACCCCTTTCCGGGCCGGGACCGGGGCCGGGTGGGATCAGAATTTAATTACACATCCCGACTTTATTTATACTCGATGCATAAAAAATTATCTCCTGAAACAAAACACCATCCCACCCACCAGTGGGGTGTCCTGTCCCAGCGTTCGTTTCGCTTTTCCGGTTTCGGCTAGCCCCGGTTCGACACATACGCCCCGGCTGATAACCCGGTACCATCATCCGGAGGACCATAAAAATTCCTATCCCATCTTGCGCCCGCGCGCTGTTCAAACGCCGATAAACATTTAGTGCCGCGACGTTCGGCCGCACTGTCCCACCCCCGGTGAAGGGGTTGAGAAGCATAATTTACGAGCCAACGCCACGGCCACACGCGCCGCCGCACCGTCAAGGAGTCGCGAAAGGATGCGTGGCACGAAAAAAGAACTCCCGCGCCAGCCGAACGCCGAACAAAGCATCCCTAATAATTAAACAGACTAAATTTGCATACATTAGAAACTATATTTTATTAAACATTGATCGGGAGAGCGTGGGCTGCACTCGTCCTCGTTGTCGTCGTCGTCGTCGTATTAGCGTTTGGCACCGTTTCGATGGCGCACGGCGAGAAAGAGAGCGAGTGAAAAAAAGGAAAACTGCTTCTAATGTAAAATTATTGCCTCTGGTTGTCCGGGTTTTCCACGGCCGGATCGTGGCTGTGGCTGTTGTCGACTGGCGTGCTTAATCAGACGTGTATCGGATGGCATTACACCGGGGCCCTATCTGCGCACCAGCGGTCCTCGAGCGGAAGGGTTGCGCTCTCTCGATCCGGCTCCGGTGAAAGGGTTAATATTGGCACACGGAATTAGGGGATGGTTCGGCTGTTTCGTGTTTCTTTTGCCGTTCGGCTTTTTTCTCGGCTCCATCGGCGCTCTTCCGCCCTAAAAGCATCTTGTGCCGTTAATGGCCGCACTCCGAGGCCGAGTTCCGTTCCGTTCCGTGCGGGGTACGGGGTTAAGATAAGGCATGCGGTATCCGGCGGTGACAATTGTCTGCACAGGGAGATTATTACTGGAGAAGCACGGCGGCGGCGGCGACATAGCCGGACAGGGTTGCGGGTCGCGGGAAGTCAATGATGTTTTGCAGGCAAGAACATGAAAGCCACGCACGGAGGGAGAGAAGAAAAAAGCAGGGAGCATCCATTTTGTTGGGACCGCAGCATGAGCCTATGATAATGTGCATTGTGACAAATCACACAGCGAAAGAGGAAAAACTTTTGATTGTTACACATGTTGATAACATTTCAACTCGGAAGCTAAGAGTTTTCGAGATTTCGATTTAATTTCGTATGCTGGCCATAGGTGAATTTGAGTATCGCAAAAACAATTTTAGATGACGTTGAAAGTTTGAATTTTTCGGTTATTCCCTCCAATTTCCTTCGTTTTGCTCGATAATAAAGCAACTAGATTAGATTTAGTGATTTATGAGTAATAACAACTTAATGTTTTGCCTGTTTTCATATGAGAATGCCAAATTAAGCCTTAGAAACTCGTGGTGAAGAACTCATAAGACTCAACAATGTTTCTGAGCTTGTACGATAACATAAACCTCAAAATATTGTAAACTAACCGATGAAAACCTATAAATGGTCATTCATTTGAGTTAATATGAGTTTAATTTAATATGAGTTCTGAGTTCTTTCGTAAAATCTTTTGCGTTCTTCATAAATGTTGTATGTCTAACGGATCGTGTCAAATGTATGTTTCCATGGATACACCTTCTCAGCCATCCCTTGACATAACAAAGGTTGCTAGACGATTTCATGACTAATGTCCGAAAGAAAAGATGATATACTACATGGTCTGAAAATTAGCAAGTCTTATCATGTTTTACTAAATAAAACAATAGGTAATTAACTAATTTGAGTATCAACTTTACAGCCTTCGTGAATCTTTCATTGTTGAAAAAAATGCATGCAGGTGTTTTAACACTTGCTCGAATCGTTCCACAAGACTGCTGAGGTTTAGCCGTCATCTTAAGACACAATTCACATGCATCTTCTCGATCGATCTCGATTAACGAATAATATAAAATATTAATATCCATCTAAACTGGCCTAAATCCGCCCGAATACAAAAACAAACTGGCAAAATTGTAAATCTTGCAGCATAGAATCAGGCCATTAACCTAGCGATATGCATAGTATCCTATGCAATAAATATGATTTTAATATTCAATCAACGGCTGATAAGCAACTGCAATACGTCGAGTCGTTTCGTTTCGCAACTCCACACCTGGCGATCACGTACCTCGCACCCAACACAATTTAATTAACGTGTATGCAAAACAATGAAACTGCAATAACTCTTCCGGCGCTTTCGGTTCGATAATTTTATCAGCAAACAGCAATCCTCAATGAAATTTCGTGTGTAATGGCATAAGAAAACTTCGGCGCTTCGGCGTCTTCGCGAACGCCCGGCGGCGGCTGGGATGAATTTCCCGGTCACACGGCTCCCTATGCGTTCGGTCGAACGTTGCTCTCTCTCGGTGCTCCGGAAAGACTTCCGGCGAATTTACACTCCCGCGCCCCACGTCGCGGACCGCTTGTCAGGTGGCAAAAGTTTTCCACCATTTTCTTCCCTTTCCGTGGTGTGGTTGTGGCCTCGGGGCGAGAAAAGGGTTCGGCTCGAACGCACCCGGGGCCATCACATCCTTGGCGCTCCGAAGCGAACCACGGGAAAACCACTTATCAAAAGCTTTTATCATCAATGTTTCATAATTTAATAAGACAGAACCAATAAATGGACCACCTGTTGAAGGCCAGGAAGGCCGGGCCGGCGACAGATTTGCGCACCTCAACTTTCAACCTCACCACCCTCTCCGTGGGACCGGAAAGTAATTCTAAACAAATTGAACACCTTGATTATTTTGCCATCACCTCCACGAGGTTTTGCGGGGTGGCAGGTTAGCGGGTGCCTTTCGGTTCAATGAACAGCTTCCCCGAGCATAAAACACACCTTTGACGGGGCATGGTGCGACGGGTGTTGAAAGTTGCTCAGCGATGCAGAACCTGAAGGAAAACGCTGAAGCTTCCGGCTCGATTGCCGCTCCGATGTAATGCAAAATGCTGGCTGGCTGGCTGGCTGGCTGAGCTTCGACACCAGGAACCGGATGTGTGCGCAACCTGGGGCTCCTGGAATCGATACGCTACGGGCTACGGTCCTGATCTCGGCGCAGACCGGATGTCCCATGGCCGTGCCCGTGCTGTTTGCATATAGATTGGCAGAATTTTCCTAATGTGATTAGAAGATCGTTATCGTGTCGGTGTCGATTTTCCCGACCACCCGACCGTCCCCGGGTGACGATGCCCCGGCCCCGGCAGCCTGTGATTGTGGTGGTTAACCAACACTAATTTGCGTGTAGGTTGGCTGCAACGGCGAGCCCCCGGAGGCGTCTCGTCGAAGGATCCTTCGGTTTAGCTGAACAAAAGATGGAATGCCATCGACTGGATTGACTTTTCGGTTTTTGTGGGGGGAAAAGTTTCCCGGGCGACAACTAGACGGCAACTGAGGCGACGCATCGCGCCACTGCTAATTAGTTAATTAGTGACGTTGGTGCAAGAATTGCTTCAGTGATTGGTTTGCCGATTGGCGGTAGAAAGTTGTGCTATTCGGCAACTCAAATAGGATAAATTTTCGTGCTGCAGTAGAGTTTAGCTCTTGACGATTGTCAGTGTCTCGATGCCAGTGAAGAAATAAATCCCGCTCTATGAGCTGTATCATTTGTGGGTCCTTTTGTAGCAGAGCACATTTTTATTATTGTTGACTTAGGATTGAATTCTAAATAAAAATAAAATGAAAAAAATATAACGTCGAAAAGAAAACAGAACAGATCCACATCCACCAAGATGCTCCACAGGTTGCTTGGATGGATGTTATCTGTAATTGACAGCTAAAGATGGGAAATTGAGTACGACCCAACCGATTCACTTGTCACATTCGGTGATGCTCCATTTCCGAGAATCGCCCAAACTTTCGAACCGTTCAAAACAATACCAGATAGAGCTCCTAAACGATGCTCTAATGATCGTTTTACGCCTCCCAAGATCAATGTGCGCGCCGCCGGCCGTCGGTTCCTTGTGAATCCGTCCGCGCTTTGATTCCCACTTTGAGCCCCTTCGCTGATCCGTTCGTGCCTTTAACCATTCCGATTTGCTTTATTTGTTACGGAAATGCCTCACAAAATGTGTGCTTGGCCGGCCGCGTCGTCTAATCTCTTACCAGGAACCCCGGTGTCAATTAACCTCACCCGAGCGCAATACTCGATTGTGCTGGCCGCATCAATATGGTTCCCCGGAGAGGGTTTGTTGTCAAGTGAAACCGAAAAAACAAACATACCGGCACCGGGAGGACGTAAAATAGGCCCATCGTTCGAGGATCACCCGAGGCCCACGAAAGTCTCACGACAAAACCGCGCGCGCCAAGGAAATGGCCGCACGGGATGGGCAATAAAATGTTTATTCCATTTTCAATTTCAGATCGAGATCGTCCGGCCGACGATCTTCATGACGCGGCATGACGCTCAGATAACTGGTCCAGGCCCGGAGGAGGACGAGGAGAGTACTTAAGCGAGTGAGGTTAAGTGAAATAATTCGGCACTCTCGGTCGCCCCGGGCCTCGGCTGTGTCTTAAACCTTTTTTTTATGGACTTCCTAGTAAGCGCGGTCCGCTGAGCGGCACGACGATGCGTGTGGATTAATTAAATTTAAAATATATTTTGATATATTTATGATGACAGGCGAGTACTTGTTTTTATTTCGACGCTTACGGGGCCCGGTTTTTGTCCCGCTTTTTGCCGGTTCGTTGTGTCTTAAGATTGTCACTTACTGCCGCTGGACACTCTCGCCTGGATGGCCAGCGACCCCCTAATGTATTTTAGATAAATTTATGGATCTTGAAAGTGTTTCTAGATCCGGCGCGCAGCTCTAGTGGCGGGCCTCTTACATACATCAATTGAAGTCATTTGGAGATTAATTTTTATTGCCCTCCACAGCAGTCCTCTCGGGCGCGTTTCGGTTAATTGTTGTCTGTTGCGGCTGTTGGGGTATTGAAAAAATAGATTTTAACACAGCACCGGCCTGGCATTTGTATCGCTGGACACATCCTTTCGGACGCAAGTACTTGTGGCCGCAGTCAAGAAAGACCAAAAAACACTTGGCCAACGGCCGCGTGAATGAATTTCAATTAAAGTCGCAATAAAAATGCCCATTTGCGCACCGCGTTGTCGCCGCGCCGCGAGGAACTTTGAAGCAAATCAAACAAAACCACAACCCGCGAAGGAGAAGGAGGACAAAAATTTGATTATTCGCCTGGCCGGGTGGACAAACGATTTCTCTCTGTCTCGCTCGACACATTAAATGTGTGTCCTCCTCCAGGGGCTGCGTTGCGTAAACGAGGAGATAGAAAGTGTCCGTGAGTCAGGCGTTGGAACGCCTTTCATCATCCGACGGGGTGTGAACGCCCTGTCACCGTCGTGTTTCGTGCACTTCCATCAGGAAATTGATCCATCGGCGCGGTCCACCGGAAAGGGGGCCACACTGCCGACCCCTCCGAAGATGATCATCTTCGGATGAGTCATCCTTTGGCGAAAGCCGCCCCGGGAGGATGCGCAGATCGGTCAGGCACCCGTGCGCCGCCGCCGCCGATAGGGATCTTTCAACCCTGCCGTCAACCCGCCCGTGGTCGGATCGTGATTTGGAATTCAAACCGCACACACACACACACACACTCATCGACCACACGGCACCGATCACGGGATTGGATGCGACGAGCCAACCGTTTCGCGCCAGACGAACGCGAAGACGATGGTGCGGCGGCTGCCTGCTCTTGGGACTCTTGGGTTGCCTCGCGGACGCGGAATCGCTCGTAAAAGCCGCAGAAGCAACCACAGCAGCATCGGCGTCGTCGTCGTCGTCGTCGTGAGCACTTATCAAATCCCGCTGATCTATTGTGTACATGTGTACGACCAGAAAGATGAAATCCAATTAAATCAGATTTATCCGCATGATTTATTGGACACAGATCAAAAGGTAGCCCGCGTCCGGGGCCAGGTCCCGCGAGCACGTCGCTCACGATCACGATCACGGGGTGATCGCGCCACCGCCACCGCGATGGGAGGGTGAAATCAAAGAAGGAAAATTTATATTTTATGTGAAAAATACAGCGAATGTGACATGAGTCACAAATTGGTTCGCGCCGCGGACCTGGCCCCTGGCGGTTGCCGGTTTTTGCACCTTTTTCTTTCGTGAAATAAATTACGCATTCTGTTACACTTTGACACACGGGCGAAACGAGATCTCAAACGTAGTGCTTCAAATCCCACAATAGAGTGGCCCCAAAACAGACACACAGAGCGCCTTCGAGGAGCGCATCGATACCGTTTCGGTCCGTTCCGTCTTCCTGTCATTTATCAACCCGTGGCTGTAAATTACGCTCTGTCGTCGTAATTATTTTTTTCGATTAAAATTACCTTCTGCTAAGTACCGACCCGACAGCCGACAGCCTCGGCCCGGACTCCCTCCATCCCGCCGCGGCCGCGAGCAACAAAATCCATTTCCTAAAGTTCCATTTTCTCACATAAACCATATTCGCCGACGGGCGGTCGGTCGACGGTTTGAAGTGTCCACAATTTAGGCCGAACACAAGTTAAAGCCTGCCCGCCTGCCACTTGACTGGCGGTCTCGCTGGCATCCCACGTGACCATTATGTCGGGTGGGTGACGATCGATCGTACTATCCTGCGGGGAAAGTGCGCGAAAGCGAGACAACGGGATCTCACCCTCCACCGGCCTGTCATTAGACGCAGGAGAGGCGTCCCGTAGGCCACAACTCACCCATCGGGCCTGCGGGAGTGGTGGGCTGGCGCAACAACAACGCGTTATCCTGCCGGTCCCACCGACTCAACGGGCCCTGCCGAAGGAAGATTAAACATTACGCCATTAGAGATAAAAAGATGTAAATACTAATTATTGCATTCGGGGCAGAAAAACGGCGACGATAAGAGCGCGAGGGCGAGCGAGAGAGGGAGAGAGCAGCTGGGCGTTGGGTGGT
Source organism: Anopheles cruzii (assembly GCF_943734635.1). Lineage (NCBI taxonomy): Eukaryota > Metazoa > Arthropoda > Insecta > Diptera > Culicidae > Anopheles > Anopheles cruzii. The sequence continues at coordinate 1,583,398 of NC_069145.1, read as the reverse complement.
ACAAATCCCCTCCACCGAAAAACGAGGTCCGAATTCCAGATGGGATAAGTTCGTTTCGGGTTTTTTTTGTTGGCCAGCCACTTCCTTTCGCGGGGACACGGCCAAGGATCTTCGAGGGAGTCTTCTTGTTTTTTTCGGGCGGCAGGACACGTGAGCCGAAAGAATGAAAGAGCGTGGAAAGGAAAAAAAAAGTTTTCCGTTTAATTTTTGGGACCACCCTCGAGTGATTCATGTAAAATCCGCTCGCCACTTCCAGGCCGCGCTTTTCCGCTTTTCTTTGGGCGCCGTTTTTTTTTCTTCTTTTGGTTTCTTCTCTCCCTTTGATTTCGCGCCCACAGGAGGCGAGCGCCAATATTAGCCATGAATTTATAATCCATGAAAATGCTTGTGGCTTTCCGGGGTTTCGGGGCTCGCGTCGCGGTTGGTGTGGTGGGCTTCGAGTGTTGTTTTTTCTGGCCACTTTCTTGTTAGCCAGCCGGCTCCCCGCTTCCATTATTCCGCGTGACCGGAAGCTATCCGAGCCGAGGAGTGGTCGAGGAATTTTCACCGCCCGTGAATCGAACCCATCTCCGGTTACCCACCGCGCAGGCAGTGAGAGTGATCGGAGCGCGGAGACGGAGGTGAGCAGTAGCACACTTCGAAGGGACGATCTGAAAAGAAAATGTTTTGCTGTTGCTCTGTTGCTGGTCTGCGGAAAGTTTGAAACACACGCAGAAAGAAAAAAAAAGTTTCCAACCCCTCAATCGAGTCCTTTTTTGCCGGCGATCCACGTGCAACGCTCACGTGGCGGTCCTCTGACGGGAAAGTGTCAAGTTTCGAACTGAAACTTTGGCGGTTTTTTTCTCCTCCTGGCTCCTGGCTTGTCGGTCGCTCATCTCCGCCGGAGCCTCATCATCGGTGTTTGCCCAAATACTTGAAGCACTTTAGACGAGGCGTGAAAAATGACAGTTAAATTGAATTGTTAAATGGTCGTGTGCCCATTTCATCCAGCTGGCGGCTGATTAGCGCGGGCTAACTTGGATGTGCACGAAAACCGACAGCTCGACTTTTGGGTGGGCTGCTCGACAGATCCGATCAATCATGTATTTGACCAACAAGACAGACTGAGTAGGCTGTGCGTGGTTTTCGCTTGGACGTTGTTCCGTTTTCAATTAAAAAAGTCGACTCCAAGTAATAGTTGATATGCAAACTCAGGTTTTAACGTTTATAGATTATATTTGGTTCAATTTCAATTCGATACACTATAAATTTTTCTTAAAAAATCCTGTTTAAATCCAGAGCCAATTATTGTCAAGATGGGGGCACCTCTTCGTGTACCGTGCATCTATTTATCTTGGGGGTTAGTGACTATTTAAAGCTAGAGTACAATGTTTTTGTACTACTGTGGCCAAAAAATTAGGAGAACAAGCGTATTCGTCTGACTTAGCACCAGGTGACTTCTCGCTATTTTTGTAACTCAGAAGACCGCTCCGTGGACACCTTTTGCAGTCAATAGTTGAGCTAGGAGACGAAACGAATAATGTTTTGAAGGTTATTCCTAAAAACAACTTTTCGAACCGGAAATTGAAACAAATGTAGACATCGGTGAAATCCTAAAATTCTTGTAGTCATAGCTTTGGCCTCCGTTATTTCTAGTAGATTGGAAGCTACTTTAAGAAATAGGCAGCATGAGAAAACAATAAGTAACATAAAAGTTCATAATTAAATAAATGAAATCTGCAAAAAAAAGATTATGTCACATCAGAGCAAATGATAAACCGTAATATAAGAAGATGGAATTCAACCACATCCTTTCTTCAACTAAGCACTATAGACGCTCCACTAAATGACGTCACACTATGAACCATGTGTTGGTGACATCACCCAAAAAGCTAAGCCTACTCCGGGTTTATAGATTGCAGTTACTCTATTTGAATCCAACCGTAAGGTGCTGGTAGTTTTTGAACGATTTTATTAGCAATTTGTCCAAATATGTATTAAAAATAACAGTAAATGACGTTGGTTTGGTGTCTTTTTAGAGCCAAATGCTCATCCAAGCCCTATCCCCATGTAGCCGCGGAGTAGCGTTATCCGTGCATTGAACAGCTAAAACCACACATTTTACGTTTCAAATTAGAATTTCAAATCTATTTCGTCAGTACGTTGCGGTGTTTGTTTTCCGCGGAGACCGGCCAGCCCAAACGGCGGTGCCAACATCGGTAATCTGCGGCTTAACCATTCCGGTGCTGCTTCCGACGGAAGCCGGCTGCACCGCGGCGTCTAATGTATTCGTCGATGGTGCGACGTCAAACACACGGGATGACAGGGAAACACTAAAAACGGCAGGATAATTTATAAACGCAAGCAGAAGATAAAATCCGCCATCGCGCGCGCGTCCCGCGGAGAAGTCATTGCGCGAGTTCCGCTTTTTTTGGTGGGTTTTGCGCACCCGCGAATGACGTACGCAAGGGCGGGCGCGCTGACGAGAGTGTTGCACCGGAATTTATACGACCTGTCAGAAAACACTTAGCGGCAGGCGCAGCTCCGGTAACCGGAAGTGGTCAGAACCATCAGCCCGAGCGGAACAGTTTAACGGTTTAAGCCCGTGTGGCAGGAACCGTGATTAAGGCGTGGCTCGTGGCTCAAGGTGCAGAAATGGACCTCGGAATACCATGTCGTGTATCGATTTGGAAGCCATTTTCTCCCCGGAACCCGTTCTCCGATGCCGATGCGGTGCCGATTCGTTCACGGATCGGTGCTTTCCACTTAAACCGATTCTCAGCTCAACGTTGCACGGAACAGCACGTCCCACGGGGACGTTGCTGTCCTCGAGCCGTTGCCAACGACAACGACGACATGTGACATCGGCTCGGTCCGTCCCGCGGCACCGGGGGACCCGGAACGGATTGAAGCGAGAACAAGCCAAGAAACCATGGTGAGCGTGGCCGCCGTCGCGGAAGGACACGGCGACCATCGAAGCTACCGCCATCGCGTCGCATCAGGGGCAATAAAATATGGTCCAGGATATTTATTGTTCGGCGGAGCCGGCCGACGGAGTCACGGTCGCCGTCGTTCTGCGCAGTGGCAGGGAAATGGGAATTGATGACTTTCAACACTGGTAGTAGTAGCCGGCGAGAGCGGGGACACTCCCGCCGGCGAGGCGACTGAGGTTGGCTGAGAAGCTGACCTTTTTCGATGCACAAGACACGATACCCACCGACAACCGACAGCCGACCGACGTGCGACGATACGGACGGATCGTAACATCCTCGCGGGGCTCACGCGCGTCGCCAATCGTCGAGAGGTTCCCAACAGGAAAACAGGAAAACAACCGAGATGAAGTACAAATTAACAGGCGGCCCGGGTGGGAAAGCGCGGACAGCATCTCAGATGCTCGGTCGGTCGGTCGGTAGCATCAACATATCAGCAGCCTCCCAGCGGCGCTACCGGGGGCCGTCGAGGCGCAAGTCGAACATTTATTGTCGTGACCGGAGCGAGGAGATGTGTTCCTTGAGATTGTGCACGCCCGTCTTCGCTTTCTTCTTCCTGATTTCCTTCTTCTTTTTTTGTTATCCATTTGCCGTTTTGCCTTCGAAGTATTTATTGTAAATGTCCTCTCTAGCGCTGAGCTGTCGTAAGTTAGCTTTGTACGTGAGACGTCTTCATACACGTCGGCGGCGGTGAAGGTATCCGGCGCTACCGTTTTCTGGTCCCGGAATACGCGCTGCCGCAATCCGCAGCGGACATGTTTATGTGGCGAATGTGGAAAACCACGCCAGCATCGCAACCTTTCCCATCTAAGCCCTGCGACTTTGGGTAAAGAAAGAAGCTGACGGGGTTTTCATTAGTTTTTCCCTTAGTTGACGAGAATGCCGGTTGGTTTGAGCAAATCACGGTTTAATATACTTTTTGATGGTCTCTATACGAAATCAATTTGATCGAAGACTCGAAAGTCCTAAGTTTGGTGTTAAGGCTCATCAAGAACCCTGGACACTGTTCATCGTGTTTTCATAACATAAATCAATAAATAACATAAATCAATAAAATAAATAAATCAAAAATCCGTTACGGTGGCTCCTTCTTCATTTTCGAAGAAAAATGGGACCGACCATCATCCACATCAAACAATCACTCCTTTTAGGTTCATTGGCTTCTTTTGCACGACGTCCGTGGGTTTTCCGAGCATCAAATACGATAATTCTGCTTGATAACACAACCCCCGAAAGGATAAACAAATTTTCCGAAAGAGTCTCGCGTCCCAAATGTCAAAGTTTGTACTAAATGTTTACAATTTCCAGAATGAAGTTTGACGTTTTAAACGTCAAGCAATCGGAAGTTTGAAATCCAAACACTTGATGGATCACCCTATATTTCAGGCTTTCTGTGAACTACTGCTTAGAAAATTTCCATACATCGACTCCTGGAAGTGGCCATTTTCGATCGTGTTTTCCTAACCGACAACAATCGGTGAACTAACCGTGAAGATCACCCGCTCATGACCCAGCAGAAAAACTGGAATAAATATGAACTACACTCGGCTGCAACACATTACTGCATAATGGGACATTGTTGCCCCAAACGGAAAACATAATCGATCATAGAGAGACGGGCAGAGAGAGACAGAGAGAGACGGCGATGAATATGTAATGCTCAGTTTCAAACCAAGCCGCCGATAGTTTCTCTTTTCGTTTCGTCGCGTAAACGAAGAAAACAACAGGAATTAAACATTAACGGCAGTTTCAATCACATCACGGGCGAGAGCGAGGGATTTTCACTGGCCACTGGAAAATCGTTCGAACAAACAACGCGGCCGCCGCCAACAATGGCCGCGCGCCCGAAGGTGTGTGTGATTTTTTGGGGAAGAATAAATTTCCGCTCTCCGCTCGCTGCTTTACGACATGTTCCAGTTTGTTGGGTGGCGCACCCAACCACCACCTGTTGTGTGCCCTTTTCCGGTGGCCACCAACCAACCAACCAACCATCCGTCATAAGTCCGGCGCGCCCGCGCGACGCAATAAACAACGGATTACCGGCCGCGGTCGGCTTTGTCTCGCTAAGTGGAGCATCTTGCGATGGCCGCCGATCGTAAAGGCCGGTCGCCGGTCTCGAAACATAGATTTGCATTAATGCATCATTGGGCCATCCGGAGGGGCCCGGAGATGGTCGATGAAAATGGCCGACGCGCGAGTTGGCCGTTTAATTATTAATCATTCCCGCTAGCGAAACCGAAACCCGAGTTCGTCGGTGCCGCCGCGGTTTGCCATTCTGATGCAAATTGATTTACCATCTCCGGGAGTGGGAGGCAGGGGTCGTGGCAGAAAAACACGGACACGATCCCGGTACACGGGTTCCATTGTCCAGTGTGTGCTTGGCTGTGTGTGTGTGTGAGTGGCAAAAGTTTTCCTTTGAAGTCGAAGGCGAAGAAAAATGGCGCACAACGTGACGCGACGCGACGAGACGCGGTCGCCCTAACATGGCCGAGGCCATGGCCAGTCCGGGCCGGGCCGGGCCGGGCCGGGCCGGGTGAGAAGCCCTCCGGGGGGACAAGAAAGTGTGCAGGCCGGTCCAGGCAGTGCCTACTGAGTTGAAAAATTTCATGCACAACTTGCGCCTTGCGACTGCTGACCCGCGGACTGCGGAACCATCAGTCATTATGCCACCTTTCGTCGCACATGGTCCCCCGCCCGCTCTGCCGGATCCGGAACCCTTGGGGCGCTAAATTTTCCTTTGTTTTCCAGTTGATCCAGCCCGGCGGCCACGGCCGCGTCTTCCGAGGCCTCCGTTCGCAATTATATATTTTAATTTATTCCGGAAATTAATCTATGATAATCTTTCAGTTACATTTTATTTGTTTTTGAACCACGGTCTGCGGATCTGCGGTCTGCACCCCCACGGGGTCCCCACGGCTCCCTTCCAAGCCACGATACCACTCGAACTATTGTCTCGAAATTCGAATCCGAAGTGGTCCGAAGTAAAGCTCCTTACGGCGGTGCTGGTCAGGCAGTCCGTCGGCGGGTCCGGGGGTCAGTGTGGAAAACTGGGGCCCCCAGGGTGGGGTGGGCCGCGAATCCGCGCTTTACGATCAAGATTGAATAAAATCCGGCTCAGCGAATCGCGCGCACACGCTTCATGAGGCAAAAATGTATAGGGATTTATTTTAAATTTATTTGATTTATTTATGAAATGCAGCGGCCCGCCGAGCCCTGCACACACACACACACCGTTGTGTCTTATGTCCGCCCAGGGGGGGGTATTCTGCCTCGGACCCGGCCGTGGCACAATGTAGCAGCCCCTTCACGCCGATAAGCCCCGAGCCGCAGTTGTGTTTCGCAGAACGAAATGATCGACTGCAGTTGGCCGGGTGGATCCTCTGGAGGATCACCGGTGCTGGGGCCGCCGCCGCGGCTGGCATATGTTGACTGTCCGGTGAAATACAACGTGTTGGCGTCTGCGCAAGCACCCGCCATTCCAAACAGCTCAAAAGCCGTTGCTCTGATCCGGTGGACCTGCTCCGTCGAGCGTGAATTCCCGGATGGCACGGTTACCGGGTTTGTCTCGCTTGGCCCCGCCCGGAAAAACCCTTCGCAGCCCCACGAATCGATAAGAAGGCTCACCGAGGATCGCTTAATGGTGGCACCAAAGTATCGACAATTAGCACGTGATACGGAGCGCCCGTGGTTTATGTACCAAGGCGGTTGCCTTCACGACGACAACTCCATCCCAGCGCCGGGGTCCCATAAAAAGGGAAAAGCTCGCCCGAAGGGTGGTATCAAAAATTAAAGCACGGCCTCGCGGAGTGCAAGTAACCGTTGCAACCATCATTTGCAATGCAATCACCGACGGCAGCCGAACGGGATCTTTAATACCTCTTTTATCCGTCGCGCACAGGGCTTTTCGTAGTGCTCGGAAATTGATTATCAAAGCGTTAATGGGGGTCCATTTTTGGGAGGAAGCTGAAACCAAACGAGTCGGTGGCGGTTTCGGTGCCGCGTTACTTTTTTTTCCTTCGGTCCATGTGGCCTACCTGCTTATCCGATCTCGATCTCACACCTTCACGGGTAGAGTAATACCAATAAAATTTAATGTGCGACACAAATCCGGCAGCAGCATCTTGCTGTTCGCGGTGCATAAATTTACTAACCGAAAAAGGATCACACACACATCCGCCGGCCCGATGGCCACGACCAGCGAGAACCCCAGAAGCAGACGGCGATCTTCTTCCTACTTTCGGGGCTTCAACGTTGGTCCAGTGTGAGTCATATCTTTTGCTAAAAATAATTATGAAATGTAAAAAGGGATTTCATAAAATTCGGGCTTCGGGCGATTCGTTTTCTCACGTTCGGAGGCAACTTCATTAGCATAGCATCCAAATTGGTGATCAACACCTTCTTGCAGTTCATGACAAATATCGGGGACAACCATTTTGGTAACTGGTTTGGCTCGACCAATGGCTCCTTCGATTGATCGGGTGTGGAAAGTCGCCTACGTTCAATAACAGAGGGCGCTGCTGCTAATCGAAATATATTTTGTTGTTTTAATACACTCTTCATATCAATCAATTCAATTCATTCTTATTTTACAAGCCATTTAGTAATTTAGAATCGACGAGTCATAGTGATTTAATTTTTATTTTTGGATAGGTTTATGAAAGGAAAGTAAATTTATGAACGAATGTTGAGAGTATATAAGGACTCTGTGCCTTCAATAGGTATGGATGGTCAAAGCATACTAGGATCTGAGATTGTGTTTGCAGCTGTCAATGCTGTCTTAAGTCAATGCTTCCAGAAGCTGTTCACTCAAATTGATAAAACTATAGGATGGATTGGGTTCGAAATCCGGCACAATCAAACTAAGAAAGATATCTTAATCCATAAATAGATCGAACCAACGGGAATTCAATAGGCAACTTTAACCAGCGACTGTGCAAAGCATAGTTTATCATCACCGAAGGATGAATATCCCTTCTCATAAAAGATTCGTCTCTTGCTGCTTCTACACCGACAGTCCTTGCTGCATCGACGTTCGAGAGACGAACACCTAGCACGTCCTGCTTCATAATTTAGTGAAAATGCAAATAGATTGTAAAATTTTAAACGCCTTCCTTTCCCCCACCCGGAGAGCCAGATGTAGGTCGGCCTGAAGGTATGAAAATCGACCAGACGACCCTTCGGACCAAAAGCGCGACATGTGTAGATTTATTTACATCGACGACTCTCGACGCCCGCGCGAAAGAACGGCGAGGCACCCGGCTCCACACCCGAACCGGCCGGACTCTGGTCGCTTCCGGCTGACGATGCGGGCCCGACGTTGACGGTGACGGTGACGGTGTTTGCTGTTCACGCGTTCCGGTCGATTTCGTCGCGCCAAAGCCTGAAACCGCTCATGATTAATTATGTCCTCTCGCTGGAAATCTCGAGCTCGAGCAAACCGCGCGCGACTGCTTTGAACCGTCGCCGTGGTCGTCGTCAGAGTTTCGGTGACTCAATCAGGACGACGGTGTGCGTCCTAATGGTTGCTGGTGCGAGTCCCTGACGCGTAGGTGATTGACAGATTGGACTCGGTTCGGTGGCGTTTGGTCGGGGGGGCGGGTCCGCCGGGTCCCATTGTCGATGGCGACACTTTTTCTTGCTTTTCCGTAATCGATTCACGGCAGTTGAAAGGGAATTATTGATGCCGGGGACTGTGGCTTTGCTGTGAAATCCACCGGAAAATCCTGCCACTCGACTGCTGAAGTGGCTAATGAGATGAGCCTTGCAAGGAACGGTCCGGCGAAACCGACCGACCAACCGACACGAGCCCGGGCCCGAGTCATTTGTCGTGTCGTGGCCGACAACAAAACGGGCCCAACAAGTGGGGTGGCCCATCCGGCGACGGAACAAATCAACACTTCAACCTAATGGTTCCGAGAGCTCGTGGGTCCAGCGCACGTGGACCGTGCGCGCTTAATGATATGAAAATAAGCAAACATCTCGAAACGAACATGCACTCTCCGCCAGGCCGGGCCGGGCCATCCCCTTCCGGCCAGGGCCACCGATTGATGCCACTGATGCAGAAAAATACATTGCGGACCACCGTGCACCAGTGCAATCTGCATGCATCCGCCCGGCAACGACGACGACGACGACGACGACGACGGTGGACGGTGCGGACTCGCATCATCCGGTTCCAGGCAGCGATTATGATATCCTCTTCACCGGCAGCAGCAGCAGCAGCAGCAGCAGCAGCAGCAGCGGCAGCTATTTAGCAGGCAGGCGGACCAGCGTGAGTGTCCACTTCTGCGCGTCGTCTGCACACTCGGGATGCACACATCCCTTCGGGGGGCTGTTGGGAAACCTAGCGGACCTAGTTCCGGCGGCTTCGAAACCGACCGAACTCGCTGAGCATGAACCGGTTATGTCCTTGTTGCCAGCCACTAGAAACAATGCTCTCCAGCGAAAAGGAATGTGTCAATATTGAACCAGTGCGCGCCGAACACGGCTACTTTCTGCGACAACGCCAACGAGCACCACGACTACGATGGCGATGATGATGGCAATGATGATGATGATGATGGCTAATAAGCCCGCGGCTCGCGGAGAAATTTGTTACCGGTTCAGCTAATCTTGAGTGACGATGATCACGCTTATCGGATGTGGACCACGGTGCTGGCCCGTCCGGGATAAAGTCCTCCTGGCCACGGTTTGTATCCGTTAGGAGCCGGGCCTCATTAGAATACAATTACCAACATGCTTGCTAATTAACTGCTTTTGACGAAATGATTATCAGCCGAGTGGGACTCTGGAAGTGGGATCATAATTTTATCATTAAAAGTGAACATTGAACAGCTCTAGAACAAACTATTCGTGAAGTTTCTGAGTTTAGTGCCTTCACCTTGACGGACCTTGTTGCTGCCCATCGCCTGCCAAATCAACAGGAAGAGCTGTTGTCCACTGCGCATAAATTGGATTAAAAAATGGGAATTGAACCGCGCCGACGTCAGCGACGTCTCACCCGGCTTGGGGCGAAGGCTTGTCCCGAAGATCCTCAATTGGCCCGCACTCGGCGGCGGCTCATCGCACGCCGCTCTCGATTAAGAGCCGGCCGGGAAGAGAACGCTATCAACGACAACGATCAACGCCCACGTATGAAATTCCAATCAAAACGTACGATGGCCGTCTATCAGGCTCAATCTGCAAAAATCTGCGCCTCTGCGACAAGTGTGTCCCCGCGCTCGCGCACAGCACACACGCTCCCTGACCTCGATGGGCCGGTATCATAAATTCCCCGCTAAATTGGCCAATTTATCATAGGCAAGTCTCTATCCATAGGCAGATTCATCTGATGCGGTCTTCCGGTGGCCCTCCCCGGTTGCTCCCGGCCCGGCGATTGCTCAATTACTGCTGCCGACCGCGGCTGCAGATTGTAAAAAATACGGAATAAATAAACAAAGCTGCCCTGTCCGCTCCGGGATCCGGACTAAATGCCCTCCGTGCTCGCGCGCCCGCGCTCGCATCTGCATCTGCTGTCTGTAATCAATTTATTTCATTTTCACACTTGAGCCTAATCATGTCCGCGGCGTGAGGCGATAAGAACCGAGCCGTGCCGAGGCCGCGTCTTCCGAAGGAGCAACCATCGGATACGCCCCCCCGGCATCGGTCGCGGCCGACACTTGTCGTGGAAGTCGTTTCAATGTGCGATGTGTCGGCCGGTATTCGGGTTGATTGGTAATTTAGATTAACATATACACCATCGAGGTGGGTGGACACTATTTGTCTCGCGGATCTCGCGCCGGACCCGTCCTTTCGTTCAAATGAAGCACTGATTTAACCCGCGGTCGCGCGGCAGTTGGCAGCGTGACACGATTTTTCACTCAACCGCAACGGCATATTGCAAACGCGCCGTGATCATGGCGATCGTCGGGCGAATTCGGTGACCTCATCCACCGGTGACCGCTCCCACGAATGTTGGGCAGGTTATTGTTTTCCCCGGACGCCCATCAACTCGGTTTGTGCCCTCCGATCCGCGATATTCATTGGTCACAGACACAGACACGAAAAGCCGAGGCCGAGGAAAAAGGCCAACGGGGGGCCCAACGAAACAATGCATCCAACCAAAACATTTAAATATAAATGGTTTTCAAAACCTTTTGCACAATAATTTGATGGGTGAACATTTTCTACGCTACAGTGGATCCTTAATGATGCTCAATATGCTTCAGTGATCGTCGCAATGCGTCACGCCGGCGGCGACGGCGTCTTCGTCGCCACCGAAACACACACGAACGCACAAAGAGCAACACAAAGTTGTGGCGAGGGGCATTAAGGCGAAGAACGAGACACGCTGGTGCGGCGCTTCTTGGCTTTTGTTCAAGAGGACCCCCGGTCGGTCCAATCAGAGAGGGTCTAGTTTAGGTTGGCTGGCAGGTGCGCGGGCGATCGACGCGGTGTGAGCATAACGCGACAGTAAAACGCGGCCGCCGCTGATTAATCGATCGTCAGGTTCTGGCTGGCCAGCCCCCCCCCCGGCATGGGGGTGAGCTGCCACCCGTAACCCACCCGGTTCCTCGATGAGTCTCGCTTTTTCGGATCATTAAAATCTCTTAACGCGCGTGGCGTGACATTGTGGTCGCGGCCCCCTGTGATGCCTGCGTTGCCCCTGGCAACGGAGTTATGACCAAGTACTAAAACCCGCACGCAGCTTGAAGGAAATTAATTTTTATATCTTGTTAGTACTCAAAGAAGGGTATGCATTTTTTGTTTGTAATGTTTAATTTATTATTTAAATTCGAGGTTTTGTTGGAAATTTACAGACCAGAACCAAGGGAATGGGTAAACTATGTTCGTGTCCGGGCATCGGCGCCCTATGTTCGAAGAACGTCATTTAGGAGTTCTAAAATTTAGAACAACCCTTCGAAATCACCCAAACACAAAAGGCTACAAAATGGCAATCCCGTGGGGCAATCAAAGGAAAAAGATTGATTCGTTGCGATGACTGGACATCGCGCCCCGTCAACCGTCAATCTGAACCCCCTGGCTCTTGGGGGGTGGGGGTATCGTCTTTGTTCGGTCAGCCAGCGTAAGAAACGAGAGATTTTTGGAATATTTACAACGAAATACGTTACGCACGGCGGCCCACGGAATGTATAATTATTGCATGTATTGAAATGTGACTGACTCCGGGAAACTGACCTCAACAAAGGGCCCCCCACATAAAGGCTTCGATTGTGTGCGATCAAAAGTGCCTTCTTCCTTTCTTTGTTCACCCAGCCATCATCTCGAATATTTTAAAGTTCCAAGCAAAACGAATAAAATAACCGAAAAGAATCCCCCCGGTACAGGGTGTTGCTGATTAGTGGACGACTTCTAACGACTTTTCTAACACAGTCTGGAAAATCTGGATTCGTCCAGCTTGGAATTGATTTTCGGTCGAAAAAAAGGCGACACGTGCTATGGGGCGCGAGTTCAGGAACCTCGCCAGTGCCTCGCCAACCATTAGTTCCGTAGCTTTGTCGGATAACTATTCATACCGAAAAGAGATAAAACAAAATAGAGGAAAAACATCGCGATCGCCTGACTCGCAGACGAATTTCTAGATGGAGAATAAAGTAGCAAGTGTTTGATTGATAGTGTGTGTGTGGCTGGTGCCGTGTGGCCACACCGGAGTCGGCCAGCTTTTCACGGGCGGAAGCGTACATTTGACGCTACATTTACGCCACGGCCCACGGCGGCGACGGCGACTCGGATCGCGGCACAGCAAAGCAAACACACAAGCCGCCGGCGGAACGGCTACCGATCGGAAAATGTTCTCTCCAGATCCCCGCGGAAAGGCGTGCAGAAAGGTTTATGTTTAATTGATGTCCAGGCCAGGTCGTGCCAGGTGCAACGATGCACGGTGACGCGCATGGCCCCGAACTCATACCCGAAACGCAGCAGCATAAAATTTTTATGGATTCGAAATAGTTTCGAGGGCCCCGCTTGGTGGATGTTTCCGATGGCTTAAGCGGGATTCACGAAACACACGGCTTTTAAATTCCGATAACAAAAAATTCGGATGCATAATTCAGTGGGACTCGGTTCGGCCCCGGGACATTAATTTTCGGAACTGTCGAATATGAATCACCCACTAGCGCCCGTTGCAGCGCACAAAATGGACCCGTCCGTTGCCAGGTTCGATTCCCTACAAATTTAGGATATAAAACGAGGCGTTCTTTTCTAAATTTGATTTCACTATCAAAGCCCTCCCTGCAGATGCTCGTTCCTTCGGCCCCGATTCTCGACATTAATCCCCTAGTTTTGAATATTAGCCAAACGAGCAAAAAAAAAGCAGAAATGCTCATAATCAATTATTGATAAACGTGCTGCTCATTTAATCTGCCTTTGTTCGGGGCGGCAGCGGATTGCCGACAAATGAACCGGAACGGAGCGCCCGCCAAGGACTATCTGGCGGGCTCACGCACACACACCCAAATCGGAGACCAATCGAACGGCGCGCGCGGCCACGAAAAAAAAATGCTCGCACAGCGACGAGCCGTGAAAAGTGTCCGGGTGATGCCCCCTGGGGGTTGAAGATGCGCACCGTCCGTGCCCGTGCCCGGGCCCGTGGGCCCTCAGGAGACACATCAACCTCCGGCGTGACGGTTCGTCTGCCTCGCGAAACGGTTTTAAATTCGGTCCATTTGTTCGGCCCGGTCGAAGGAAGTTTCGGGCCAAGGAAGGACGAAAGCAACGAAAAAAAACGCATCGCTCCGCTTCCGCCGATAGCATTACTCATCTACTTAACAATAGGAGGGTAATGAAATATTGAAATAAGTTTTTTCTTTTCCCGTTAATATTAACCATCCCGTGGGGCCCCGGGGATTGCCGTAGGCCGAACGAACGAAAAAAAAAACGAACTCTTTAATCCCATTTGCTCGTCCTGGGACGCGTATTAACGGAGAGCTGGGCTTTTTTTTTTGAACTATAGTTTTTTTTTGCTGTGGCCACTGGCCGTGCCTTCGACGCCCTCGACACACCGGAGCGGAGCGGAGGTTTTAGAGCCAAATTTAACACCACCGATGCGCGACCCGATGGCGCAGACACCTTCGGGGCCGAGTACCCGAGCAAAAGGGGTTCCTGCCCCGGCTGCCGCAGGATCCTTTCGATCTCGATAAGGGTGTGTGTGTGTGTGTGTGCGGATAATTTCAATCCATTCACCGGGAGCGGGTCACCGAGCACGGTGTTATTGTGGCCCAAAAACCTCACTACACTAAATACTGCGCTCCGAGGCCGGAGCTGGGGTCCGCGTTTTTTTTTTTGTGCAGAGAAAGATTTAAGAGGACACTTATTTGTTGCTGGTACACAAATATGAATTATTGATGTAATATTTATGCTCCGCTTTTTTTGTTTTACTTCCATCACGCGTGCCGTGGCCGTGTGTTTCCGAAGGGCCGGGCTTTTGTTTCCGAACGCTGATTATCGAGAAGCAACGCGTGCCATGCCATCGCGGCCATCGCGTTTCCTGTAACTCACGGCCAGGTCCCTACGGAGTACCGACCCTGGGACCGCTTTACAATTTGTTGTGGACGGTGGTTTCGATCATAAAAATTTGTTCCGGACCACCACCGGGTTATCCGGCGAATCCGCTGGCCTCTGGCGGGTAACGAAGATGCAAATTGTCACTGGCGGCGAGTGGACCGGGGGCCAGAGGGCCACCAATCTCCGTGCAATCCTTTCTGCTCGATTTACTTCCATTGTAAGCCACCGCACGCCACGCCACCGAGAGCAGAGAGCAATAAATTTCACATGACGATAAAATTACTTTACAAAAGCAAGCGGCGAAAAAAAACGCCCAAAACACGACACGAAATGGCATCTCCTTTGGCCATTTTCTTCGTTTCCGTGTGAACAACTTGGTATGATAATTACACACACACACACACGGCCTCCGCTCCGTAACATTCCCGGCATTTCCCATAATCACATACTTCTCCATCGGATACATAAAATATGGCCCCCCGCCGACCGGAGGACAACAGCGCAAACCCTTTTCGCTTCCAAATCGACTTCGAAAAACGAAGCACTACCCTTTGGAGCTTGGAGCGGTTTTTTATTAAAATTTTCCACTAAATTATTCCCTTTGGCTCGCCCGGTCGCCGCCCGTTCGCTCGCAGTCTATTAAATTCGGGAAATTCGGAAAATTCTTTCCCCCGCACACACGCAAAGGGCCGCTCTTTTGTGTATCTATTGCTTTTTGTGCCGTGCTTCAGTGCGACTTTCGGTGCCGTGGTCCTGCAAATGACAATCAACACACGCGCGCCCCGGATTCGTTTCGCTTTTCGTCGTCGTCGCCGTCGTCCCCAAACGATTTTCCAGTTCAATGAAAATTCCGCTTAACGACACACACACGGGGCCGCTTTTCCGAAAATTACTCGTAAGATATTCGAAAAGCCATCAGCCACGGGCTACGTAGAAAAAAGGGATACCGAGAGACGGAACGGTGGTACCTGCTCCGGCACGGATGCGCGACCTGGGAAATGGGTCGCCGTCCCCCACACACAGAAGGAAAAGGGCAATAAAAACACACACACAAACACACTGTCCCAGCATGTGGAAAATTCGATCCGCTTCCACTCTGCCGCGGGGACATTGTTTATACGACCGGTCCTCGTCCGGCTTCTTCCGGAGACGGCATCTTCGGTGGGGCCGGCCTAGCAATTTGACCCCCGGAAGCGCATCGACAATCGACTATCCCGGGGATGGCCCCTGGTCCTCGCCGGAGGCTCTTTCGGCCGCTGGGCGGATGCTTTCTGGGCGGATTCACCTTTCCAAACTTCAAACGAAAGCCCATCCGATTGACCCACACAGACGGGGGGACAAGAAAGCGAAAATTACAGCACCTCTTAATGCTTGTAAAGTCGTGCCGAAAGCGGACACTAAATCCTGCCAACGACAAGCGGCTGAATTATGTGAATAATTTCCAGCCAACAGCGACGACGACGACGACGACGCCAGCACCAAATCCAATTGTTTCAGTGTCAGGATTAGAATATGACAAATTTATTATTATTATTTCGCCACCTTCGCCACACAGCGCAAGGGCGCACACCTTGGAATCGTCCTGGTCCTTGCGCGCGACACGATTGCATTTGGATGCGATTTTTTGCCGCGCTGGCCGCACCGACCGACCGGGACACAGGATGTTGGGTGCGTTTGAAGATTCGTCGCGAAGGATGGTTTACGCGGATAAATAAATAAGTGAGGCCAAAGCAAACACCCTGAAGAAGTGTAAAGAAGGCAGGCGCACGCGAGAGAGAGAGAGAGAGAGAGACGGAGCACGGTACTCAGTCGGTCGAATCAAGCCGAATCTACCGTGGAAATTCTGTTTGATCATAAATCTTGTTTTTCTCATCTCGATGCACGGTCGCCACGCTGGATGTGTACCGCGCGCACTGTGTGTGCTCGAAGGCTCCACCTTACCCGCACACACACACACACACACAGGAAACGGATCGTGGGATCGGCCACCGGACTCCCCCGGGTTGGAAAGAAAAATCCATTTTCACCATGTGCGAGATTTCCACCCGGTTTTTTCTTTCCCTGCTCCGGTCGCAATCCGGGCCCGGCTTGGCAACATAAGGCACCGTTTTTGCGCACTCCGCACTCCAACGAAGCATGGCCTTTTCGCACGATTTCGATCCGGAGAGCGGTGCAAGATGCAGGCAGGCTGCGTCGTCATGCGGCTTCTGTTTGCAGCTCTCCGCAGTTCTTCTCGACGCGACACACAAATGTTCGTTGTCGGCGATGCTCTGAAGCCTGAACTGATAAGACGCTTCATTTTTGTAAAAGTATATTTAAAGATGAAATAGTTTAATATGTTTTACAATTGTTTTAGTTTTCTTCGGAAGGAAGTTCGGAGTGGAACTATTTGTTTCTTAAAAATTAAACAATTATTTTGTTGTTGTTTATTTGAAAATCCTTTAGTTTGGTTAACCAAATGTCCCCTATTTTCGGCGAATACTCTTCTTGAAGGTCCTTGATTGTTTAGCGTATGCCTTGCGGACTTCAAATAATAGTCTAAGGACTTCAAACCTGATGATCTCGGTAACCAATGACCATTCGCATAGGGAGCAATGGTCGCAATAAATTGGTTGGTGGTTGAGCTGTGTGTTTTGTGGCCCCGTCCTGTTCGGAACCAATAATCGTCCATCGCACCAAACAATATCGTTTTGGTCGCAAATATGCTGCTGTTGGATTAATAAAGGGTTTTAACATAAACCGACAATTAGGTTTATTTACGCTTCCATTTAACGTGTACTAATTGCAATTGATTGTACTAATTGTACTAAAATTGTACTCAAATGATGCTTCCAACGCGGTTTGACATTAGTCGAACCGATGGTCCACCCTGTACAGCCTCCCATATGGAAAACGAGCCTCCTAAAATACACACAACCGTTTTTCAACCTTCAGAATGGCCACAAAGAAATCGTCACATACAGTATCTAGGTGATATCTTATCACAAAATTTCGCACACTCGTTGTCTCTGTTTATCCCTCTCTCGAGCGATAATTGTCGTTTCGTGGCCCAGAATCGGCGTAAATGGTGTTAAGCCAAACACCGGTTGGAGGTCGAAGCTGAAGCTACTTAAAGGTCTGGGCCGACTGTGCCCGATTGCGATTGAAAAAAAAGGCTGACCAGAAAATAGTATTTCGCTAAAATGAAGCTGTTCGGTACCGCCGTGGTTGGTCTGGCAATGGTCACCAGTTGTGTGGTTGGAGGACCGATTGCAAGCATTTCTCCAGTTGGTATGGTGCAAGTGAACAACGAAGTGAATTTGTGAATCGTACAAAGGTTACGCTTTCAGGTACCAATGTAGCCAGCGAGCTGGAGGAAAGTGGCGGAAACTATGAAGGTGATATAATTCTCTCACCCGAACAAGAGGACGCAGTCAAACACGGATACACAGCCATCATCGCCGAGTCTTACAAGTGGCCTAATAATCTCGTGCCGTACGCGATCGACACCACGGCATTCAGTAAGTTACGGTTTTAGTAGTAGGTTTAATCGCCTTTCCCTATAAACTCTCCTCCATGTAGCGGCCGCTCAACGAAACAGTATCGTCTCAGCTCTCGAGCAGATTGAACTGGTAAGCTGTGTCCGGTTTAAGGCCCGTACCACGGAAAAGGACTACGTTATGGTCACGGTAAGGTGAACGAGAACTCGTCCGCACCGCTCAGAAGCTCAAAACTTCCTACTTCCTCGCAGGGAGCGTACACGGGATGCTCGGCTCAATTGGGACACCAGGGTGGTGGCATGCAAACGGTCAACTTGCAACCGAATGGCTGCATGTCTCGCGGGACCATCATCCACGAGTTCCTGCACGCGCTGGGCTTCGTCCACATGCAGAGTGCAACGGATCGCGAGTTCTTTATTACTGTCAACTGGTCCAACATATCGGCGGGCAAGTCGTCTAACTTCAATTATCTCAGTTCCGACAAGATCGAAGACTTTGGCATCCCGTACGACTACGACAGCGTTATGCACTACTCAAGGACCGCCTTCAGTGCCAACGGGCTGGACACGATCACTCCGAAACAGCCGGGTGTTACTATTGGCCAACGTGTCGGGTTAAGCTACAAGGACATCAAGCGACTCAATTTCCGCTATCCGATTTGCTATAAAACGACCGGCAAAGGAAGTCGCGAGCAGAGTAGGTGATCGATTCTGGCAAAGAAAAGGACGCAGTTTTCGAGAGATTAGTTCAGCCGTTCGATCAGTCTGTTCCTTCAAACTATGCAACGGTTCCGCAACAATTTCGTGTGTCCTTTGTGTTTCGCATTTACCATCTAAAACGCTTCTCGACAATCGGAATTACTGAAATGTCCACCCCAAAAATACATCTCTCCCGCAGGCGGAAGTGGTAGTTTGCTAATTTTGATCACGTATCCGGCGCACAACACAAATCAAACCCAATCCGAATCCGGGCCGCTGGTTCCGTTGATTAACGCGATCCAGGGACGCTGCAGCCTGCAAATCCCGGAACGCTAGGACGCAAGCGTTTGCAGCCGACACATCTCGCGGGTTTCACGGGAACAGTAAATTCAATTTAAAATAAATTGTTTTAAAATCAGAAACAGAAATGCTGCCGGCCGCACACTGAGGGGACCATTACTGTAATGCTTTATTTACGATGAACCTACGAAGAGGACCGGGACCGGAACAGGCGGATTTCCAACCAACGGAGTGCAGCCAAAATCAACAAATAGAGATCACAACTTCCTGGGTGGGCGGCCCTGGGTTGCTGTCCTATCGAGAGGCACCACCCACCGCGGGGTGCGGCCAATGCCGGAAAGAAAACTTCCACTTTTTAGCACAAGGAACGGAACGCGAAAGTCTTGGTGGCCACAAGTGCAGCGCGGCATCCAAGGCGGCGGTGATGGTGATTTAATGCAACGAACATTGTGAAGGAAAGGCACATGCGGACCCAGCCCAAGCCAGCGCAGCATCGAGCGACGAGATTGGTTGAGTTTTCCGAAAGAATTCCGAATGCCGTTCTCCGTTCGGGCGTTCGGTGATGGGTTCTTCTCCCTCCGGTGGCCGTCCTGCCGACGTATTGCAGCTGAACGGAGCAAAATTGAGTTAGGATTCGTTTTTTTTTGTCGGTGGATTTATTCCCTCTTTCTCACTCGCTCTCTCAGGCGGCTTCCGGTGGCGTGAAAGAAATTGAAGGAAGTGTTCCTATGTGCGCGCGCGGGAGCAACGGCGGAAATGGATCCGGTGGGGCCGCCGCACCGTGGATGGTCATGATTTATGGATTAATCATTTTAATGTGCTTTCTTTCTTTCTCGCCTCGCCACGCCGGGCCGCCCAGCGACTGAACCGGGTGTTCAGGTTTTATTTTTGCAAATGTGCCTCCTGTCCAGCCAGCCGGCCCCACCACTTCCTTCCTGCGAGATGGCATTTTTGCGCAAGAAAATTTGATCATAAAATTCTGAAGAGCGGCCGCTTGACGGTGCTGAAAAATCGATAAAACATTGCGCTGGGAATTCCAATTTCACACCTCACGGAGGGCGACGCTGCAATTGATGTGAAAGTTGTGTGAATTGCCACCCGGGAAGGGATTAAGGCGCCCAGAACCCAAAACTATCCCGTCGGGCGACGGGCGAGTCGAGTCGTAAACGTTCATTTCAATTTTCGAAGATACGAAAATTTTCACCAATAATCGTTATAACTTTACGATCGGCCCAAATGTGACTTCCCTACATCCTTATCAACCCTACCCCTGGAGGGTGGCCCCTTCTGATATGCGGCGTTTTTTAATCGCTTTTAATTGCACAACTCGGGGGTGTCGCCATTTTACGACCGGCGTCGAAGTGATAACGATTGTGGCGTGCTCCGGGCTCCGAATGTCCTTTCGCCATTCGAAAGCCGAATGATCCGTTGCCATTAACGCCAGCCCGGCCCGGGGATTGCCTTTCTTGATTAAGCTGATTTATAGTGCGGCCGATCGATCGTAAAGTGGTGGTGGTGATGTTCTGCTCCACGGAAACAGCTGAGGCCGCTGAGGGCCAAAGGTGGCCCCGGCCTCGTCCTGCTCGACATCATCAATAAAACGTTGGCCCGCGCGCGCTGGGCAAACCGCAACCGCAAGGACCCACGGCAGCGGCAGCACCACCAGCAGCAGCAGCAGCGTCATCATCGTCATAACAGTAATTACCTTTTTTTTTTGTTCCGCGTGGCCCCGTCACGAAGGTGCACTTGCTTGGTGCACCTGCCCCCAGGAAACGCATCCTTTTAACAGAAAACCCGCTGGAAACCACTTTATGACCCCCGTTCGGTTTTTTTTCTTGCTCTCTTCCTTGTTCCACGAGGACTGACCGCAACGGTGGCGACGACAGTGAACCGCTCGAAGGACCTCCCGGGGACCCGCATTCCCCGTTGCACGGGGCACATTAATTCCTTCGCGTCACAGCTGATCGCGCGCCCAAGCATCGGCCGTTGGCCGAAGGACACAATCGAAGGATCGAACTGGACGCGTCCGTTACGAATTTCAATTAGGGGCACGTCCACAAAAAGAAGCGCCAACGAGGTGACGCGGCACTTCTGCAGGTGGCCCGGTGGCATTCTTAACCGCTTTCTTGGCGTAGGTCAAGGGAGGCGACGGAGAAAGCGGCAGCTGCGCGCGCGTGCCGATCGAACCGCGGTGGCTTCCGAACGCGGCCGAACCGAATTTAATTGATTCGTCCCTCTCCGACTCCGAACGGAGCGCGCCATTAGGAGAGCGCGCGTAATGGTTACAAAACCCGTACTGGTTAATGGCCCGAGTTACGCACTAAAAGCCCAGAGCACTTACAGCGCCAGGACAGGACATCCGGCACCGGGCAGTCGCCGCCCGAAAACTAGTTTCTAATTAACAAGTGTCAAGAAGTCTCCATCCGGGTGACCGGGACCGGGAGAAAGTCCGGCGTGTCCGGCCGTTTATGGCGACAAGTGGCGACTGGGCGGTAGGGAAATGAGATCCGGACCCTGGCAGGAAGCGTGGCACACGATCGTGGCCACTAAATCAGCCGCTCTTTACGCGAACCCGGCCGCGGGGTCGTGGCCGCCAGTACTTAAAACTAATTAAGGCTAAGTGAAAACCTGCTCCAAAAATACTGATGACTGATTGCGCATTGTCGTGCCATAAGTGGCCGCCGGGGCCGGAATCGGCTATCCAATTAATTTCAAAGTCCGCAGCATCAGATCGCGGCGCGACACAGCACGCCGGCCGCATATAGGTTTATGATCGTTTTGGTCGGAAATTTCTCCTCCATAAAACTGGCCCGCCCCGGACGACTTCAGAGATTGAAGCCCAACTCGGGGGCCTGAGGCCCAAAAATCAGCTAATGGATTTTGATGGCGTGGTGCGGAACGGGACGAAGGTCCACTTCCTCCGTCCTCCTAAAGTGTCTCCAAAGTGCACTAATCGTAATGACTGCTTCCAGCGGGCGTTTATTTGCGGACCACGACCCGCGCCAGAGGAACTTCGGAGACAATCGCATAAGATAACCCTTTCGGCCACTGGCCATCTGCTCCAGGCCTCGGGGCCAATTCCACCAAATGGTGGGCCAACCATTTCCATCGAATATGATAATTTTATGGCAAAGCTTTTCCCGCAGCCCCCCGGCGTGCTAAATCCGGATTAATATGGCCATGTTTCGGCCGTTTTTTTTTCGGTTCAATTCTGTAGCATTGATTTATTGAGCTGCATAGATTGTGGCCCTCTCGACCGTCCTCTCCGACGGCGACGTTACAATTTATCCAAATCAGAATATTGGGCCCGCAAAATCGGAACTGCCGGTTTCCATCTTCGAAATTGACTTTTTCCGCCGTCGCCACCACCGCCACCGGCGGCGTCAAACGAGCAAAATATGTTTCTTTCGCATTCGTTTAGCACTAAATTGTGTCGCAAAAGACGCTCGGCCCGAGGCAGGATGGCAAAAAAAGAAGAAACACACACACACACTGAAAAGATACTTCCAAATGGCCAACGGCGGCAAGAAGCGCCATTTGAATATGATATGCAATTCTCGTTTTCGGGGTGGCCCCTTGTCGAATCATAAAAATAAGATGTTTCTTTGGCAGCGGATTGCTGGCGGGCTGGCAGGATTCCTGTCGCCATGGGTTTCCCGGGGCTGCAGGATGTGGGAGGCAACCGCCCGTCCACCCGCCCGCCAGCCAATTCAATCGAGCAAAAATCGTTGTCCTCGTTTCGATCGAAGGATCCGGCGGGGATTCCGGGTGCCAGTGGCACCCTCGACACCCGGAAGCCGTCGAGCACGATTTCTTCCCGCCTTCCCGGCATCCCGGCTTCCCGTTCTGGTGGGAACCAAAAAGCGCGGTGGGAAAAAGGTCGTTCAATCGTATCGGACGGTGCATATTAATCATTCCGGATCCGTGCTACCGTGCCAATGGAATCAATCCCGTCCGCCGCCGAAGCCAATCATCTGCATAACAAAAGTCCTTGTATCTTCCGACTCTCCGACTCACGCGGGATGACGGGTTGTCTAACGGCCGGAAATCATCACGTTCCCGAAGCGGCCACAGAATCATCGCCGGAATCGATCCGACAAACCCAGGGTGTCTGATTTAAATAAGTTGCCGTTTAACCGGGACACCGTACTTCACAATTCGCGTAATGCGACCCGGAACCCGCCGGCACCGGAAATCGGTACCGGAAGGGGTGGCCACCATCCCTTACCCGGCGCCTGATTATCCCGTTTTCCGCACTCCACACATTCGATCGATTCGATCAATTTTTCTTTTCTTTCCATTTGTCATAATCCTTTTCGGTCCGGGACTTTGCGCTGTCGACAGGCGCCGCAATAATGGAGATGGAATCCTGGCCTCGAGGGAGAAAGTGCGCGGCCGGAGGTTGTCGGAGCAGCAACGCGGCTAATGGTTCAACGGCAAGGTTTCGGGGTTATTTGAGTAGCTGCTCCTGCGGTTGGCTCTGTTTGTTGATTTGTGCAAATATTTGGCATGCACAATAACAATTATGTGTGTGTCGGGTCCTTTCTGCAACGCCGGGTGAAAACTTGTTGAATATTAGGCATTTAAAGTAATGTTGAGCGATCCATCGGAGGTTCAATTCGAGGTGTCATTCGCATATGCGCTGGCATTTTGACGTTCTCAGATGACTAGATGTGAGCCATTGTCATGCGGATCAACTTTTGATTGAATGTATTCAATCAACGCCTTCTTCGATTTTTGCTCAACTTTTAGTACAGATTGGCTTCGAACTAACCCTCACCTAACACTGTTCCGGTTTAACAGCACAATAAACCTTTAAAATTATGAAATTTATTACGAATCCAACCTGACGAGCGCTACTCCACCAATTCAATAACAAAAGTGACTTTGCTTTGCATCATTGTTGCAATTGTGCGTGATAAGTATGCTAATGGAATCGGTCTGTTTGCCAGTAACGACCCGCTTTCTGTGCCATTCGCAGTCGATACGTGGCATAAAAAACAGGAACAAGGCTCGAACCATTCGTCTGCAGAGAAAAAAAAACCGTCCGCACTCTGCACACTTTCTTCGAACGTTTTTTTTCTGTTCCATTTCATCAGGACCTTCACCCTTTTCAGCCCGCTCTCGAACTCCCTGCGAAGTCTGCGAAGCGAATCCTGCGAAGGAAAGTGTGCGCCGGCCGGCTGGGCCATATCATTAAAAATGAAAAATTATCCTTTCTCGATATCGACAACGTTCGGACGGAAGTTTCTCCCGTTTCCTTATTGTTGTGGTTGCTTCTGCTGCATCTAACGACATGACAGGACATGCATTGAAACGTGCCAAAAACGGTGCATAAATGTTAAATGGTTGTTGTAGGTTCCTTCGAAATCGGAACTCGATCGTACACTCGATCCATTTGCATTCACTTTCATTTCCGTTTCCACCGGCAACTCGCTCGGGCTTCGGTTCAACACATCATTAATCAACTTCGCGGAACCGACTTCCGACGGGACAAGAAAACCCCTTTCAGCCGAACGACCGAAAAGTAGAAAAAGAGACCTTTTTAATGCGTTTAAATCAAACAAAGAATTCCAACCAAACTGTTGTGCAATGTGAAAAATATTGAAGCCATCATTTTTCAACCATCAACGGCCGCCGGTCGGTCGTTCCCAGGCCACGGTCTAAGCTCTCCGTCACTTCCGTTCAGACGATCCGATTCTCGTTCGAATTCCTCAGCATTCTAAACGGCTCCAGATCCAGAAGAGAAATGATCATTCACGATGGATTAGCTGTCCGGCGGCACCGAAACGGAACGTGAGTTCGAGAATTGAGGCTTTCGGTTAATGGAAAGTTAACGAACGCGGAGCGGAGGTCCTGCTCGTCAACCCAAGGTTGTGGGGGGGTAGTGCGTTTATATGTCTTACACTTTGATCACTCAACCCCAACGAGTCTCCCCGCGGAGACGAGAATGTCTTGCGCCGATAGCAATCAGGGAAGGAAGTACACTCAAGGGTGCATCTAATTATGGATCGCTTTTTGACGAATTGTGTCCCGGGCCTCCGTATCTGTCCGTTCTCATCACCTACCTAATTACATATTTTCCTTCCTCCGGGTCTGCGCCAAAAAAGTGGTTCGCGTCCGATCGGTATCAGCGATCTTCGATGATGTAAAGACGATTGGAGGGCGCCGATCCGATGCAACAGATGTCGTCGCCGTTGAGACGTGAGAGCACTCATTAGCATAGGGACACCAGCTGACACCACTCCTGACGGCTGGCTGGCTGGGTCCGCAGACCGCGACCACGGGTTCCCATCGGATTCGGATCGGTCTCGAATCAAAGGACGCTAACTTCCCCTGTTCCATTCCGAACATGTGTTCGAATCCTAATACACTCAGCACCGATTGAAGCCCTGGCGCGGATGCACCATCAATTTCCCCGTTGGTTGGGCGCTGGGAATTCAATCAGTCGCGATTGCATCATTTGCATATCTAACACCCCGAGACCGGCCTCGGCCCCGCGTTCAGCGGAGACACCAATAAATCAAGCGCCACTTTTGGCCCGACATCCTTCGGGAGCGACCCCGGGACAGACAGCCAAACAAATCCTCGGCTCGGCGCACACTCGCAGGACACCTCTCCGGCGGGCAGTTTAACAGAATTGAAAAACTTGATAATTATAATTTATGTCCGCCTGAAATCGATACCGAGCTGGCGGGCGAGCCGGGCATTATTTATGCTAACAATTCGCCCGCCAGCCAGCCAGCCCAGAGTACTTGGGCTTGGGCTACGTCAAGTGAAAACGTGGCGCTCTAGGTGCATTTTATGGCGCGAGCCTGTCAGCTGCAGACCGACGAGACGTGGTCCTGGGAACAACTATCGGTTCGCAATTGACCGGTTTCCGGCGACCGACCGTTTTTTCGCGCGCACAGCCGACGAGTGATTTTCCACTAAACGATAAGCGACTTCGGCGTGGTTCGCGCGCGAATTTGCATAGAAAAACCATTAAACTGGTGAACGTGTATCGCCCAATAAATCCTGCGATTCCCAAACAAACAGAGCAATTAATTGTTTTCCCGATCCCCGGCCCGGGAATGACATTTTGCAAACAACTTTTCCGCGCTCGGTCGAGTCGAAGAAAACGGTGTGCGATGATTTTGTCGCATCTGTCGCGCGATTCTTGGGATCCGTCGACCGTAAGACTCCATTAACGGTGGGATTAGGTTCAAAAAATGTTCCCGCTGGGGTCTGTCAGAATTATGTTGTGGCAAATCATTCACGTTTTGGTTCAATAATAATAATTTTCCGCTCTGTAACAGATTTTCCCGAGTAATCCTTAAGGCCAGTCTACACGCTACGATATATCTGAACGATGCCTTGTTTCAGACAAATCGTAGCGATACATCGTAGCCAAGGTGGAGCGTCTACACGCCACGATGTATCGTTTCGATTTGCAATGACATCCATGGAAGTAACACTGTATTGGTCTGTCTTGGCATTGTGCGTTTCGGTTAAAAATAAAAAATAGAACGTGCCAAGAGTACTTATCAGTCCCAGTGGTCGAGTAAATGGCTTTTAAAGCGAAGCCATTATTCTAACGTTAAACTTTTGCTTTAAAAACATTCAAAACAACATGTCAAACCGCCATCAACACACGCACACATGTCTATCCACCGTCAGCACACGCACACATGTATGGAGATTGGATCCAATGGACCGAAATTGATGCTCGGGGCATTCAATTTTTTTGATCTGAAACTATGGTCGTATACAATTGGTACTTTTTTGCTGTCTACACGTAATGTTATATCGTTACGATTGGTCGATTGGTCAAGGCATTGTTCAGATATATCGTAGCGTGTAGACGGGCCTTTAACATACCTTTAGTCAATTTTCTTAACTAGGCGGCCTCTGCAGCTTGTTCTAAAATGTTCTAAAATGTTCTAAACAACCCGACGCCTTCTTTGTTCTCGGGCGGCGTCGCACCCGTTTCAGGAACGAAGCCCAAAACCGTATCATCTTTGATATGTCCACCGACCATGGTCCGTTTTCCACACCAACACAGGGTCACTCCGGAGCATGAATGTTTCGGGGTCTCGCTCGAAACTGATTCCATTGATTGATAGCACGCACTTTTAATGAACTCTTCTCTCTCTCTGGCTCTGGGGAAGCAAAGTGTTACAGATCGAATAAAGCGGAACTCGAGCCCGGCGCGAAACTCCCAAAACCCAAAATGTGTGTGGCAGGGACGCGAAAAACGCGAACACCGCGTGTGTGTGTGTGTGCGTAAAACCATTGTTGCGTAGCGGCCACCATCGTAAAAGAGGCGCCCGCAACACGACGACGACGGCGGAGAGCATAATAGGTATTAAAAAATTTAGTTTACCTTTATGGTCGCGTTTTTCGGTTGGTCAATCCGCGTTGGTCCGCGGGTCCTGGGTTGTCGTCGTCGTCGGTGACTTCGGACCCACTTTGGGGTGGGTAGACGAAAGCTAATAAGTCAGTTAGTCACACGCACACACAGACTGGTGGTGGTCAACCACCATCAACCATCATCAACGCCTCGCGTTTGAGGTTGGCCTATCAGCGTTTATTAATTAGTTTTACGTTTTTATTGCATCAGTAATAGGGCCGCGCCGTGAAGGGTGTTTGCGCCCTTTTTTCGGTGCGTGTGTCTCGGGCTGTTCCGGTGGCCCCGTTCCGGGGGCCGTCTTTCTCGGGACCACAATCATTCCTTTTTTGGGGGGGCAAAGTGTTAGTGTTTTTCGCACAAATAGTTTCCAACGCGGCGCTCCAACGGCCGGCCGGCCGGATGATGCTTTCAATTGATGCTTTTTGGATTTCCGCCTCCCGGTTCCGGAACGCCGGGTCGCTAATTGATTTTGATGGCAAATTTATGCCACCTCCTGGCGGCGCCACGGCATAGAAATATGAATTAAGCCCCCCCACGGGGGTTGATAGAAAGAAAAGCCAGGACGCAGAAAATTCGGTACTAAACAGTAACCGGGCTCAGCACGATTTTCGATTGCGTTCGCGCTCCGGACAGATGTGCGTCGGCTTCGTGTCACGCCGATTCACTGACCCGGGTGGTGGGCCTAAAACAAACAAAGGCACCGCAGTCGGCACGCTAGCCCACCCGTGCCGCAGACAACCTATGCTCCCGATCGCTCTTTTCTATGCTCATGGATTTCCGTTCATCATTAAACCGAACGCGGCTCGGCGCCGTTCGTTCGTTTGCCCTCATTAATTTTTCGCTCTTTTATACATTTATCTAGCCACACTCACCTGCGCTGCCATCAATCAACTGCCTTAACTACTACCAGCCCAGCGAGGGCTGTGTATGTGTGTGTGCGACAGAATGGTGGCCGGGCTTTTCATCGGGCTGTGCCGAAAATCAACGGCGCGTTTTATCGCTTCGACATTAAAAACGATCGCGGCCACGGAAACCAACCACCACCAGCACACGGAGCAGCGGGCAGCAAAAAAGGTGGCCGGAAAAGCCCCCACCGGGAACGGGAAAATCATCAACGGGGATAGCGAGGGGTCAACACGAAGCAAGGAAAAAAACATGCTTAATAAACTAGATGATGAGTGATAGTGAGAGCCGCCGGAGCCAAAGACAAAGAGCGCTTCTTCGGCTTCTTCGGTTCAATTGCGCCACCCGTTCGACTGGCGGGGTGGCCACCCCGCCCCGCCAATCTGCCCGTTCCGAATTCTCTCTCCTTCCTTCTCTCTCTCTGCCGGGGTGGATTAAAATGAAATGCATCAAGATGGCCCCCGGGGCCATCGCAAGAAGGAAAGGTGTTTCCAGAGAAGGAAAATTCAGGGCTCTAAATTATGGCTCGCCCCGTGCAATGACCCACCGAGTGAGAGAGAGCCCGCGCGAGCGAGAGACAGAGAGAGAGATGGTAAACCGGGGCAACATATTTGCTGGTCTGCTGCCTGGCGGGTGACGCGAATGTGGACACTGGTCAGCGTGCGTGTCAGTCAGCCCGGGAGACCTCTCAGCTCAGCTCAGGGCGGCATAAAGGAGAAAGCATGATGATCGCGATGATCGACTGATGGTCGGGAAGGGAACCACAAAGAACAATCGAGACACACACTGCGGCGGTGGTGAAAATCTTCTCACGGGACGCGGTCATGTGTGTCCGGGTAATAATAATTCAGTTAAAGTCTTCAATTGCGAGGCTGTGCAGCAAAGGCCTGCAACCTGACGATCGACTACGACCTGTGGTACTTGGGAACTGTCCGCGCGAGAGAACGGAACGCATAAAAATGATATTTATGATTTTGCCGACGGCCGTCCGTCCGGGGCGGCCTCTCCAACTATTAGTGGCATGTATGTGATTAATGCTGGGTCAGTGCGGCCGAACAATGCAAGTCAATGGACCTGCCGTTGCCCGCGGCCGTGTATTTGCGAAAACCAATGTTTAACCGATCGTCCAGTTGTGGGCCTGGGAAATGGACCACGGGAAATGCGTTACGGAGAAGAAACGTAACGGTTGTCCTGCATGTCGCGTGGGGCGCTTATCGTTTCCCGAGGTCTTCGTGGAGATTGATAGATCCGCATTATCTCGCACTCATATCGCGCGTTAATGAGAAGGTTCAAAAACCAAGCCTTTCGCACAGAATGCATTTTCCGGGGCTGTCACATCATCGTCATCAGTGTGCCGGGGCCGTGTCGGGGCCGTGTCAATCATTGGACGATGCACCGGATATGCGTTCAATCAGCACGTTTCAAACGGGCTCGCTCCGAGGTCCTGTCTTAGCTCGCGGAACGTCTTAAGACTCGAGCTCCTTCGGGCCCGACATGCATTTCCACAAACGACTGTAAATTTTCCACCTTTCTTTCCGGTTCGCGTCGGTTGTCACAGCCGGGTGAGTGAAGGCTTCTGGAGCCTTCAGGGGCCGGACTAAACGCTTCCTTTCTGAATCAATCAATCTTGCGCACTGACTGACACCTTTCTGTTCTGTGCCGTCTCTAATGCCGGAGCGGAAAATGAGCCTGTTAAATAGTCACGTTCGTCTGCCGGCCGCCGAAAATTGGAATGTCATTCCGGGAGTCTTCGCGAGGCCGCATTCGGGAATGAAAATTGATTAAAGCCGCCGTAAAATGCGCGTTTCAGTGCCCCGATTGTGTCGCCTCCCGTCTGACCAACCAGTATTTGTCTTGTTAATCCCCAGAAAGGGATCCCCAAAGGCCACGGACGGTGCTGCGGGAGTAAATTCCGGTTAATTGGAACCGGCAACAGGCGGCCCTCGTTTATCGATGACTTGCCAAACTTGCCCCCGCGCGCAGGAATCCTCGATCCGATGCGACCGAATTTCCGAAATCGACCCCGACGCTTAACGAATCGAATTGTATCAATTTTCGGGCGGCGCGGCGTTTGGGGCCTTTTATTTTGACACGCGCTGATCGATGAAGTGTCAAACGAACGTTTCAATTTGTGGCGGCTTCTTTTGGTTGCTAATGAAGTTATTAACGGGTTTTGGGGGGGGGAAGAAGAAGAAAAACGACAGACATCCGGGCCGCGCAGGGGGGACGCCGGTGGTCGCCCTCGAAGGAAGTGGCCCTCATTCGCGGCATCGATTGACCAGCATCATCATTTGCATTTATTCGATGGCATAGAGGAAGAGAGAGAGGGAGACAGTGTGTGTGTGAGAAAGGGACAAACGAAGGGGCCGGTCGAAGCTCGATTTGAATCCCGGAGTTCGAACGCGGGATGGAAATGACACAGCGCAAATGGCTGGGGCAAAAAAGGGTTTCTCACCATGTTCGGGGCATGGGGACCGGGAGGTGGCCCTCGGGGTCGGGAAACGAAACCAACTGGAACCACCAACACAACCCCACCCGTACCGAGCCGCGAGTGCGGATGACAAACGCCGTTCCGGGTGGCGGGGCCCGCTAAGCCCGGGTCCCAAAAGGCAGGACCTATGCTTAACAATTCAATAGAATAATATAAAATTTATGCCAACGGATATCGTAGTCGGCGTGGTGGGGTTTTCGGTTTTTAAATTCGGTCCCTCCACACACCACCATTCTCTCTCTCCCGTTCTTTCTCTCTTGCCCTTCTTTGGTGCGCCATAACCTTCAATTGCATAAAGTGTTCGAAGCGAACTCCGATACGTCATCGACCTTTTTTTTCACTGTGTCGTTCGAGTGTGGCGGTGGTGGGCTTAATTATGCTCAATATGCGGAATAAATTTAACACCCCACACACAATGAAAGAGAACGGGATAGGCCAGAGAAAGCCGGCTGGTAGACGGGCAGAGAGAGAGAGAGTGTCAGAAGGAAGCAATGGAGCCAAAGTAAACAAGGTTATCCAATTTACGGAAGCGGGAAGCCGACCATCGCACACACACACACACACACACACACAACAAAGTGGTCGTGCGGTTGGGGCGGAACTGAACAACAAAACAAAAGACCGCCACGTCACGCCACTTGTCAACAAAGAGATGTCAATGATGTCGCCGTTTACGGAAGTGTCACCGCCCGCCGCCGCCGGAACGCTGGCGCTGGTGGCCGTTTGCGCGGGAAACAAGTGCATCAACCGCTCGATACGGTCCCGGACGGTTCGATTGGCGCACCGCGCTCCCCCTGGAGCTTTGATGAGTGATTCCGATTGGATGCCGGCCACCGCAGCGCCAACATCGCCCGGTCGGTTTCCGGTTTTTTTGATTTTCAATACAATCGCGGCAATGGAAATAATAACAGCGGGGCGGGCGGGCGGCGGCCGGGCGCGTTATTGCTCGCCTCGGTGGCCCCCCTTTGTTTGTTTGCCGGTGCCGGGTTTTGTTGTTTCGTTTTTTTTTTTTCGGGGGGGGGAATGGAGCCCAATGGGGAAATGAATTCTGGTCCCATTTTGTCACCATCGTCACCACCTGGAAATGGTTCCCCACTTCCGCCCTGGTGGACGTTTGATGGACGAAAAAAGTCATTGGAGAGCTCCATTGCATCGCATGCAACACGTTGATGGCGGACCCGATGAGCTGTCCCGAGCCGTTGATCCGAACCGACCGAAGAGATGGCGGAACGGATGGATTTATTGTTTTATGATTTGTTTGAACAACGCTTAAACTCGGATTAAGTAGTGCGAGCAATAATGGCGACGATGGTGACTGTTTAAATCGTTTTTTGCTGCGAGTCATACCGAAGGTGACTAGATGAGCCTGTTGTTCCTCAGTATCGCAAAACCGATTAGTAAGATATATTCCTGAACTATTTGACATTAGTGGACTTTTATCTTAGAAGAACGAACCGTATTTATTTTTATGACCTCATCATTTGAAGAAAAACGCTTTCTAAGCATGATTTTTTAAGGTCTGGAAACAGATGGAAGTCGCGAGGTTCCAAGTCTGGTGAATACGGTGGATACTTCAAGCATTCGAACTTTAATTTATCGATTTTTGCCGTTGTCAAAATGCTCTTGTGGCACGATCCTGATAAAAGAGGTTTTTTTCTTCTGCAAACCTTTTTTCGCGGATTTTCTCTTTTAGTTGGTCTAAAAGGTTACAACATCGAATCGAACATCGAAGGTTACAATCGAAATTTGTTGTTTCACCAGTTTGCAAGTGATCCGCTAACGAAATTTCATTCGCATCCCAAAAAACTGGTGCTTTTCGGGCGATTTCTGGACATGAACTCGTTTCGAAGCCGAAGAACCAAGTTCACACCACTCTTTAGCCTCTTGTTTTAATTCTGGATCATGGTAATAGACCCAAGTCTCATCCATAGTGATCAGTCGACGTACAAAATTCGCTTTATCCTTCCGAAAACGCTCTAAATGTTGCCGAGAAAGATGCATTCGAATGTACCTGTATTTTTGTACGATTTCAGGTGTTGTTTCTGTTTATAGACGTCCTTGACTTGGATCGTCTTCAAGGCTTATATTAACACCTTTAAACTCAGCAACTCAATTTAGTCTAGTAACAGCGCCCTCTGTTATTGAACCGGAAAACTTATTGAACAACCCAATCGTTTAATTGAAAATTGATAAGATTGAAAAGATTAAGTTCGCCAAATTCTAATTCGGAAAGGTAACAGGATCGTTCCGGTTCTCACAATGATTGCTAGACTGTTGCTATGGTCGCAATGATTAGCTATGCTTTCCAGGAGAGGTTTCTATTTTGTACGATGATTAATGATTTGTTTTGTTGTGCTGTTTGAAACAATTCAAGTGTTTGAAAACTTTCAGTATTTTCCGGTTACTTCGGGTTCGCTTCATTTCACATGTATGATTCACCAAAAAACATGCATAATATACATGTTTCTTGAATCCCAGGGCCTCCCTTCCCTAACGACCTTTTCCATTTCGCTGACGCAATCAATAACGTATAACGACGACAAATTCAAATCGTCCGAAAAAATACCTCCGAAAGCGTCGCCAGCCCATAACGGCAAGCGGAAGTCCTCCCGTCCTGGCACGGATTGGACACGGAAGACATTTCGTCACCCCCAGTCCCCAGTCCGCGGCTGCCAACCGTCTGTGTGGAAGTGCTGCATTAGTTCTGCATTCCCCGGTGGGCGATCCCCGGGACGAGCGGGGCCGATGGCCGGGTATTGAATTTTTAAAGTTCACAACATTTTTCAATTTCACTCACAGTCTGTCCGGGTTCGGGGCGAAATCCTTGCGAGAAATAGTTTAAATTCCTTTCGGTTCGGTCCGTCCGGGGCGCATCCTTGTTAGCTTGGTTGGCATCGATTCGACACGGGTTGATGGGATCGATCACGGTGCTCGATATGGCCAAAAGTCCGGGAAGGGCCAGTGTCCCCTGTGTTTGTCTTCCCTTGTTTTTGGGGAGTTTAAAATGCGCGTGTTGCTGATTGATATCTCCATCAGCAGCAGCATACCTCTCGCATCGGCGGGACGGGCATCGATTCCTTTCGATCGGTGTGCGGAGGGTTTTTAGCACTCCCCGTGGAATGTGGCCCCGCGCGCTCTGTGTGTCCGACGGGACATTCGAAGCGTCACTAATGAGACAATTACTTC
Source organism: Anopheles cruzii (assembly GCF_943734635.1). Lineage (NCBI taxonomy): Eukaryota > Metazoa > Arthropoda > Insecta > Diptera > Culicidae > Anopheles > Anopheles cruzii. Next base: position 1,549,478 of record NC_069145.1, on the reverse strand, counting down.
GAAACGTCTGCGGGGAAAACAAAACATGTCTCCGCGGGTCCTTCGAACGGGTGAAGATTTCCGAATGACGTGCGACGGCTTTTGTCGTCACGAACGTCGCTCCAATCATTCCGCCGATGCTTTATGCTGTTGTTGCTGTTGATTGATGTTGCTCTCGGCTCGTCCCAGTGCCCAGGACTTTTATTTTGCAGCCTCTTCCGTTTGTCCCGTCCGACTGCGGGCATTGTTGCTGTGCCGCTGCTGCCGCTGTCGTTTCGATTCATCAAAGGGTGCGGCGCACGGCAATGGCGCCGGCGACGGCTTTCTTGAGTTCCGCCCGCGCCAAACGCATACGTGACGCGTACGTGTTTAACGATGCAAAATCTTTCGCCGTTTTCTCGGCTCCACAAAAGAAGGTAGCGAGACGAAAAACAATAATACCATCCCCGCGTCCCACTCGGCCACCGACGGGGAGGTGCTAAGGACCAATGGGCAAATGAACCGACCCGGGGCCTAGGCTCATTATTGCCTATAGGCGGCCGACGGGATGCGAGGAGACCCCAATGCGCAGCCCGGCGACGGCGACGAGGGACCAATTCAAATATTTGTGAAAACCTTTGCAATGGCAATAGGACCCTAATGGCCATGACGGTGGCAGCGGGAGGCCTTTTAGGCCTTGTTATACCTGATGAGGAACCATCATTTCGTACGTGTGTGTGTGTTTTTCCTTTTTCCATCCTTCAATTTTTTGCCCATTTCGCTCCGACACCATCCCCGCGTGCCGGTTGCCGGTGTTTTCCATCTCTCATTATCCGGTGCTTCCGGTTGGTTAAGTTGAAAGTCCTGTTGAAGTCAATCATTAGCAGCGTTCGTGAGAATGCGAAGCGAAGCCCCACTCGTACGCGAAGGCCGGCCGACGAGGACTCGGCTGCCTCGATGACTGAGAGCTGCTGCGATGGATGATCAAAATTCCAACTCTTTCGACATCTCGCGCCACTCTCCATCAAACGACCCGGCGCTCCGGCGCCGAATGTGTCAAGGACTTTTCGAGACATTCAGCGGTGGAAATGGAAGGAACACACTCATACTCATTAATAATAAAACGTAAACACGGCGTTGCAACGGGATGCACTTTTGTAGTGTCGTTAAAAAGGCGTTCTTGGGACGCGTCCCTCGTTTCTTTACTTTCTATAGTTCAATTGCCGCGGGTCCCAAGAAACACCCAGTTTTGTTACAAAGTTCTGCCAACTTTCTAATATTGTTGAGCCCGTGGTACAGCGAAACGTAATTCATCTGGTAATTCTATATTTTCTTCCTACTCAAAGACTTCTCCAGAGTGCGCCAGAGTTGCGTTAAGAAGTTGTTCAGATTTCCATGAAGGCAAACGTCGCGAAGCGAACGGTATGACCCACGGTGTCCTGGGGGTCCTAACGGCCGACAACTTGAGCCATTTGAAATTCATTCAAAACGACATCTAACGCCGACACCGTTGATAAGAAACGCTAGACGATTACAAGACGCTTAGCTGACGACTACCGGGACCGGCGACCTGAGGACAATGGCGCCAGGGCGCTAGGTAAAAAATGACAAATAATTTAGCGCCCAACAACACGTGGCACCCGTCGTGGCCACCCCCCCGGGTGTTCTGGCACCACTTTGGCACCTCTTATGAGGCGCCCGTTTTAGTTCTTTGATTTTTGTTTTCTGCCCTCTATGCAGCCCGACAATCGTCCTTTTTTTTGCTCTCTGTATGTGCCCCTGCTCTGTATGTGCATTACTTTTATGATAATGATTGTTGACAATTACGGGACAGGCCCGGGTCCTGCTGCACTCGGCTGCATTTTTAATGCACTCTAGTTCTGGTGCCCGCCCCGGTGCGATGCGTTTTTATCAGCAATTGTTTGCGGGCCTGCGACAGAAAAAAACGTGTTGCCTGCGATCCAGGACGCTTTCAGGAGCAAACAAACGGCCGGCTGCCGGCAGAGCAGAGTAGTGGCCCCAATCTTTCGCTCGCGGGCTAAAGATGAAATTAAATTTAACTAATTGAAACGCAGACAAATCGCTGTTCGTTTCATCTTTTTCTCGCGGGAAAAGTTGTGCGAAAAACTGTCCCTGGACCCCTTGGGCGCCAGGTGAACTCGATGGCCGATCCGGATCCGGTGCATTTCGCTGTCGCCAGCGCGCCATCTCTCACCTGTCGCGCCCAGCGCCCATAAAAAGCCAAGCATTTCCGTGCCAAGTGTGCCTTCCATTAGCATAATTGAAACCGGGCCCGCTATTGAACGAGTTAAATTAACATTTCGCAGCCTGCCTGAAGACACCTCCTTTTTTTTGATTGATTTTATCCCCAAAACGCGGTCAAGCGACCCCCCAGCGAGGTAAAACGCTTGCGCGTTAATGGGCTGAGTCACTACTTCCTGCGATTAAAATGAAAGATAAACTGAAGGCGCAATTCCCTGAACGGGAAATAAACATCGAGATTTATTTAGAGAGACGCGCGCGGGGCAGAGAGAGAGAGATAGGGAGACACAAACCCCGTGAAGCATTAATGATTTCCCTACGAACGATCATTAACTCCTATGGACCTTGAATTCTTTGTTGAAACAATTGGCACCATTCCTCGATTTCCATTGTTCCACGCACACACACACACGGCACGGCAGGCCGGTGCCCGTTCCGCATTATTCAAATTCGCCTTTGCCTTCGCCTTCGGCTCATCATCTTCTTTGATTTCCCCATCAAAAACACCTTCTGTCGAGACTCTTGCGGTGGGGGACGGTTCAGTGAGCTCCGAGTCGGATTCTATGACCCGTGGAGCGCTTCTTCGGCTTGACTGAATCCGTTTTCCTGCCCACGGAGGAAAAAAACGAGGCCCCCCCCGCCACACACACACACACTTTGCAAATGGAGGCCCCAAGCCGGAGAACCCGAAACACCTGAAATGTGTGTGGCGGTTCCCGTGCAGCGCGCGGAAAAGGCATTCCATCATCGACAGTCCATTTCCAGTCCGGTCCCCGCGGCTGTCCTCTGGCTGTGAACATTTTCCTTCCCGCACAAGCCCTAACCACCCCCGAAATGCACTTTGGCCACGCGTTCTTCGCGGTCCAGGCCTCGTGAGTTGGAAGAAATCGAAAGAATTTAATGCAATATTTATGCACATAATTGGCGATCTCATTTGCATAAGCCAAATTCATTTATTATTTATTAACCCGTGCACCGGACGCTACTGACCGCTACTGCTGGCGGTCCCTGTCAATACGGACCCTGTCGGCGGAGCTGCGAGCTAAATGGAGCTCGTCAAAATGTGCTGCATTCCGCGGCGGCACATCCGGTGCAAAGCGTGGTTAATTTCGCGGTGGTGAATTTCGGGTGGTGAAATCGAAGGAAGAATTTTAAAGCACAGCCCTCTACGATGCACGAGCGTCTTCGGACCGATGCATCGCGGTGAGTTTCTTTCAGAAGCTGCTCCTAATTGTCATTTTAAGTAGCATTTAGTTTTAATTAAACTAGAAGAAAATATATACCTTCCCTGGTGCTGCTGCAACCATGTTTTCAAATGGCACCGTAATAACAACCGTCCGTCCGTCTTGATCGCCGTTGATCTAGAGATCTTTCTCATCGCTAAGAACGCCCACCACCGGGCCCCAATCCGTTTCGGGTCTGCCATTTATTAGAGCAATCTTGATTAGGTTTCAAAGAAAGCTGTCCATTACCGGCGGGCCTGGGTGTGTGTGCGTGAGGGCTTCTAACAACCACCACCGCACATGCATGCAGAGTCATGACCGATCAATTCTCAGAACTTCATCAACCTTTCCACCCCCCGGGCCGGGCCGGAAGGGGTAGCGCCGGAAAGCGGAATAAGAGCAAATTCTTGTCGTTCGGAATGGAGGGTTCGTCGCTTGCGTCTCTCCCAGGAATCCACCTGCGCGCCTCCGGCTGGAAACAATAGAAATCACGCGCGGTGATTGCAGATCACTGACTCTTGCCATGATAGCAATAACAATCATCGGTACGCTGCCTCTCTCTCTCTCTGTTTGGTGAGAAATCTTGAGTAAGCTGTCCTCCCTTGGGGGGGGGGGGCCGGGTTCCACCCGATCTTCGGAAACGCGAGCATGATTTCCCATGATTAAAATTCTATCCCCTTTTGATCGTGATCATCATGTGATGGGTTCTATTTCCACCGGAGACGCACGTCGTCTTCGTCTCAAGAAGCCTCCCTTTCTCTGTCTCTCCCTGGCCGCGTCTTCGATTGTAAATCTTTCCACCGGTAATTCCACCCCATCAACGGGGGAACCGGGGAGCGATAGATCGGACCCCTCCCGAGTCCCAGGGCACCATGATCGTCCATTTGCCATGGAAGAGTGAGCATTTTCGGAAAAATCTAAGCCACTCGTGCGAAAACCGCCGGAAGGCGATGGGAAAAACGGTGGAGAACAAAACCACTTTTTCCACTCGGAAGCCACGGGCGCAGGGGAAAGAATCCGCGGCGAGGCGCGGCCGGGGTTCGGAATTGGGTGGAATTGAACGGCCCAAATGTTGGCGTGTCACGGAACCACTGGGAACCGGTGGTTCGATCGCAATCATAATGGATGCCGGCCAAAAAGCCGGCCGTGAGTGTGACGTCTTCATCTTTTTACGAGGAGCTTAACTTTTTACAGTCCCTGCCCGGGAATCGGTTGCTTCTGGGGCCATCAGAGGCCGATCTTGCTTTGTTTACAAGATGCCTTCTCCGGAAGATGCTCGATGCTCCTGTAAATAGGTCACTTGAATCACACTTCCACTTGCGCCCAGTCAGTGTGTGTCCGAATTCCTGTTTTTCCCGCCGTCGCTCGCAATTCGCCGAACCCTATCATTAGCTGCCATCAATCGCTATTTTCGGTTTGGCTCTGAGACTGCGATCGGTTCCGCGGATCGTACATCTGGTCTGAAGGCCCATCGCAATCGCACAATGTATCTCGTGTGGTTCACGATTCAATTATCGTCGCAAGGTGCGCCTTCCGTATCCCAACTTAATCAAACCCAGGGAAGGATCCTCACCCCGGGGCCGAGGCATGAGAACGCGCAACAGTTGGCTGACAATCGGCCAACTTCCAGCGACTGGGGGTTTCCAGCGAGCTTGATGGGTAAATTTAACCCGATTGGCGGCCAGTTCTGCGGTGTCCTTCGGCCTTGGCCACGGAAAGCTCGATCGATCGTTGCGGCGCGGCTCTAAAGAGCCAGCTTCCCAACTTCCTCGAAAATTGGTCCCTAATTTAATTTAATTTTTTCAAACACCCAGAAGCCCGACCGGCCTGAGCTGGCAGATAAATACCTGCTGGATCTCCCTGTGGTCCGGACTGGACTGGACCGTTCCGGTTGAATTCACTTCACGTTTTTTTCGGGGGACCCACACGCTTCGGAAGGTCGTCCAGCCGGAACCGGAGCCCGGTCCGGTGGAGCGTAAAGCCGACTGCCGATCGGCAGTCAAATTAAGTGTTAAAACATTGTTGTGGTTTGTTCTGCTTCATTCCGTTTGGTTCTGTTTTTTTTCCTGTTACATCTTTCGCCTTTTTTTTGTCCGCCCGCCGGGAGGAAAGAGGGACTCTACTATCTATCATTACTTCACTCCGCGGCTACCATCGAACATCCCCCCCTAATAGCAGGAAGCCATTCACCCGCTAATGGGCCCCGTTTTGGTTAGTTAACCATCCTTTTTGGTGTGTAACATGTCAGTTGGTGTTGTGTTTTCGCCGTTTCGCTCCGTGCGGTGCATGTGGCACAATTGGATTAGGCGAATTGAATCCCATAAGACTCCCAAAGGATGCCAGCGTTTTTGTGGCGATTCTGGTATCAATGATTGCTGCAGTGAATGTGAAATCACTTCCCGAAGGGTTCTAAAGCTTTTAAAAGTAATATGTTTTAATCGATCTGAAATGGTCTGCTCCAAAAATACTGATTAATGCCACTTTAAGACCGTCAAGGAAACAGATGCTCCTTGAAAGTTGCCACAATATCAATTATTAAATAGATAACTGTATTGTTAGCAAAAGAATGATGCTTCAGCAAATCGATCCCTCAATCAATATGCCGAAGGTCTGTCACAACATTGTTCCCCAAAAACCTAAACATTTGCAAATAACCAGTAGCTTCTAGCTGTGTGTGCACCAAGAACCGAGGCCCTTAGGGTGGTGAAGTGTGGCCCACTTCGCGACCCACATGCAGCTCTGGAGCGGGATTTCCCGGATTGTTTGTTTCGGTTGCAACCCTCAAGAGCCGAGCCGAGCAGGAGGTAATCGTGAGGTGTTTGCAAAACACAGCGGGAAAACAAATGCACTTGGGCCCCGGGAAGCACGCGCAGGAACACAAAAAAGAGCAATTTGCATCGTGGCCCGCGTCTTCAAGAAAGGGAACCCTCAAAACACCTCTTCGCCCCTGGGAAAGGGCCTCGAAAGGCGCACGGACGACAATCGGAGGTTCGATATCGAACCAATTCTGCCAACTTTGGCGAGGCGCTTTGCAGAATGCAGAAACTACTCGAAAGAAAGGGCCCCTTTGTGTGACCCTTGCCTGCTTTGCCTGCGTGCCTTTTCTCCCCCGTCGTGCACTTCTTGAAGACGCGACCGACCGGTTCCGTACGGTTCCCGAACCCGAAAACAGAGGGGGGCACACTGAGGAACGCACACGGGCAAGAAAACGAAAAAGGTGTTTAATTCATTGTTTATTAATTTATTCCGAATGCAGTTCCCGGCACGGCGGCGGCGACGGCGGCGCAGGACCTCACCGATCCGGGTGCCCCGGCAAAGCACAACAATGCCGAGCCTCCGAGCGAAAAACGGGCCGATCCGGGTACCGATGCGTGTACGCCGATTGGGATGGGTGCGTGTGCGTCGATGTTATTAATTTATGCAGGTCTATCGAGGAGCAGGACCCGTCGGAGCAGATCGAAGACGTTAGGGCGCCCAGACTTGCCCGGGTCCGTGTTTTCTCATCAATAAACGGCCAACGATCGTTCGGTCCAATGATCGAGAGAGAGGCCGAGGGGAACGCAGACACCTGGCTGGGTGGTGGAGGTGACAGAATGGGCCTCTAGAAAAAGGGGCACGCAGGAGGGCCTCGCTTTGCCGAACCGGAAGTGCGTACGAAATGCGATTGCCATTTCTTCGCATCGCCTGCAATTATGCGCGTAATTAGTGCGTTTCGATTGATGTTCTATGGTTCACCGTCATCATTATCATCATCAACCGACAGAGAGAGAGAGAGAGAGAGAGCGAGAGAGTGGGGTGAGAGAGGGCACCGACGAACGCATCGCATTGCGAAACATACAATGGCCAACAGTTTCCGTTCTCTGTAATGCAAACTGTCATTCAAATGCACCGGAATTGATAGCCGGCACTGCACACGTGGTGCAACTAGGGCCCCGACGGGGGTTCTCCCCTTATTAGAGCAATTGGTCTATTTGTCGGGTGCGTTCATCCATTCATATTGATTTCCTATTGCAAACAGGTCGCGCCATTGCCGCCGTTGTTCGGGATTCAGGCGCAACGACGAGGCCAGTTGTCATTCAAATGGATTCATATTTTGATCGAAGCAACCAAAGTTAGTTGAATGACTGAACTGTCAATGGTGTGTCACAAAGTTTTTGGTGAAATCTCCAACCTTTATCCCAAATTGCGAACTCAACTTTCTTGGCGCGACCGGGGTTTTTTACAGACTTTATCGCCTTTAACGTGACACACAAACAATAACCAAACAACACGAAAGGGGCTCGTGAGTGCCATCACGTCCGTTATCGCATTGCGCACAGCGCCGCTGCCGGGGACGAAACAAAGTGCAATTCACACATATCTTGTCTAATCAAAACTCAAACAAACCAGACATTAAAAATAGCAGCAGCAGCACCGAAATTCAGCCACCGAAAAGATGGGCTCTGTGTTTGGTCACGGCGGAAGACCATAAGCAACCGAAGCAGGCTGTGCACCTTCGACGCGGACCCGCTGATGGACCACGGACTGCATAAATTTCCACACATTTACCGGCCACATCAGTCGGGGCGATTGTTGGGCCGACGAAAACGGCAACCGCCAGCCGTTTGACTGTCATAATCGCCGTAAAGTGTCACATTTCGACGCCGTGGACAAGCACTTTCTGGGCAACAACAAGATTTCGGAACGCTCAGATCGAGAGTCTTAAAAGCGATTCTATTGATTCCGAACACACATCCAAACGCACACCCAAAGCAGCTGTTTGGGAAACTTGTCACGACTCACCGTTGTTCTGCTCCTGGTCCAGGTGTTCCCGTCCGTCCGGCTGGGCCTTTCGGTTTCACTTCCCATAAGCCTCCGCCATGGGCGGGTTTGCTTTCCATTTTTTCGAATAAAACTTTACAAAAAACACAAAGCAGCAACAAATCGCCACAAAAGGGTGCTGATCAACGATGAAACGACGGGCTGGCTGAAGTGTGCATAAATTAATGTGCTCCCGGAATGAATCGGGAAATCACGCAATCCCCGCCGAAGAACCCGCCGCTTTCGGTGCGCGCGGTGGGGAAAAAGGTATCAATTAAACCGGCCAACCGAAGGATCGCTATCGCCTTGGCAGAAAAGAAGGACCACTTTTAAAATAAACAGCACCAGCAGAGAGAGAGAGAGAGAGCGAGACGGACCTGACAAATAAATAATAGCAAACTAAAAAAGCTGGGATTTGAACGAAACCCTCGCAGCGGTCCCGGTCATAAGCCGGCTGTAAGGAGTCGGACCGTCGGAGCTTCCGCACCGCCTCAAGGAGTGGCCGGCGGCCGGGTCCCATTCGTCACATCGCGTCAGTTTCCTTTCGTTTGACGCTCCGCTTGTTTGGATTAAAATTCAATCCTTAATTTGCATATCGCTCAATGGAGTTCAAAGGCGTAAAAGGATGCATTGCATGTGTTCGTGTGATTGCCGGCCGTGCCGTGCCGTGCGCTTTCATTGCGGGAAAGGACTCTTTCTTCCCGGCGTCCCGTCAACCCGTCAACCCTCGTCCTCCAGACCTCCAGATAAGAGGCGCTCACGGGAACGGGAAATCGGGACCGCACACAGCCGAGGACTCGGCTCGAAGGAAGCAATCAAGAATAAGAAATCGATCCTGATTTGCATATCTGTTTGCGCTGTTTTCGGGCCCGCGGACCACAATAGGATCCTGCAACCGGCAGCAACAACAACGCCGACCGCGACCGTCGTCGTTGCCATCGGTTGCCCATCGTCACGTACTTTATCAAAGTTTTGCTAGAATGATGCATTGTTTTGCTCGGCCGTTTTGTGTTTCATTCTTCCGCATTCCGCTTACAGGGACTCCGCCGGGGACCTGGGGACCTCTGATTCACGCGTAACGCATATTCGTAAGGCAAGGTCTTTTACAGGACTCTTTTCGAACTGAAGAGTGATTAACGCAAGCCACAAGGTCTTTCATTTACCCGATTTCCCGATCGTGAGAGAAACGGTTCTTGAGATTCTTTAACGGACTTAAGGGCTTAAACTAATAAAGGCATAGTTTTAAAATATGACTGCATACTGGCATTCGATTACTGTTAAGTTTTGTTCATTAAGTTCATTAAGTTTTGACGTTCGATACCAGAGGGCGCTGCTACGAACATAATTTCTTTTGGTTATGTTATGGAAATTTATGATTGAATGTTGAAAGTCTATAAGGACTCTTCACCTTCAATTAGTAGGGGTTTAGGGTCAATTAAAAGAGGGGTTTCTGAGTTTATACGAGGTCGTACTAGTTGAAGGCTAGTACGACCTCGTATAAACTCCATGCTCCATGTTAAAAACGTAAAAAAGCAGACACAACACATGAAATTGTAATCGAATCACATAAAAATACAGGATATCGTGTTGGGGAATCGTCGAATCACTCTAAGAAATTTAGTATAAGGCCTAGCCATCTCTTTGAGCAGTATAACCAATATTTTGACTGAAGTATTGGGTTTCAGAAATCTGTTTGCAAAATGAGTGCCGCATTCGCTAAAAATGGAACAAAAAAGCTTTCGACTGCAACTTTTTTTGCAACATTTAGAGTGTTTTCGATATGATAAACTGGATTGTATGCATTGAATGATCACTGTGGATGAGACTTGGGTCTGTCACTATGATCCTGAATCAAAACAAGTGGCTAAGGAGGGGTGTGAACCTGTTTCTTCGGGTCCGAAATGAGTACGTGTCTAGAAATCACCCAAAAAGGTGAAATCACCCAAAAGCATCAGTTTTGTGGGATGCGAATGAAATTTTGTTAGCGGATTACTTGCAAACTGGTAAAACAATAAATTTCGATTATTGTTGTAACTTCTTAGAAGATAAAATTCGTGAAAAAAAGACCCGATTTGAAGAAGAAAAACAATCTCTTTCATCAGGACAATGCACTCTGTCACAAAAGCATTTTGAAAATGGCAAAAACCCATGAATTAAAGTTCGAACTGTTGGGGTGTCAACCGTATTCACTAGATTTGGCCCCTGACGACTTCCATCTGTTTTCAGACCTAAAACAAATCGTGCCCGGAAAGCGTTTTTCATCAAATGATGACGTCATAACAGCGTATTTTGGAGTATTTTGAAGGCGTTCCAGTTTTTCACTTCAGTATTGATGTTCATGAAAGCCATACTGAATAATAAAGTGTATTTCAAACCATGCAAATGTGTCCTTCTTATCGAACGTCAAAACTTAATAATATAGTTGAATTAATAGGAAAAAGGCAGTCCCTTTGCAAGGGTTTGTGCTTGCGACATTGCATCGATCCTTTTTGATTCCTTAAAACCTTTGAGAATTCCATGAATAATTATTTGGCCACAAGTTCATTTAACACCAGAGGGCATCGAAAAACGGCGCGATGTATCCTTATTGAGTCGCGGCTCGGAACCCGCGGGGCGAACAAAAAGTTCATCAGCCGCCCAGGCAAACAACGACCATAATGCTAATAAAGTACGGACATCTTATCAGCGACGGAGGATCTTCAGACTCACCACACACCGAAACGCAACACATACTCCCGGCCAACACTACCCCGTGGTCGTGGCCGTGTCCGTTAGCAGCAGCACCACCACCATCGTTTATTGACTTTCGTGTCCAAGAACCGCAGTTTGTTCGTCGCATATGTCGCAAAAAGAACGACCACCGGACGGCCCGCGGCTCAAAACGCGGGTTCGGCTGTGGAATATGAGTTGCGGGTGCGGAGATTATCTTTAAAATCGGATCTCAAAATGGCCAAACATACAAAAAAAAAACAGGCAATGGTTTGGGAGTTTGGGACGCTCCGCTTTCTATACGGCAAATTATTGTTATCGATTTGGCGTTTTTTGATGGCCACGCACTTAGGCAGCGCGCGCCTTCCGTGACGGGTGGACATCATAAAAATGGTGCCATTCGGGACATATGTTCTGGGCGACCTGTCCCGTGGACACATGGCCACCACCACCGGACCGGACTCAGCCGAGGGGTCACCACAGAACGATGAGAGAGAGAGACAGCTCGAAAACGCGAAACAACAAATTATGGCAATTTTATTGAATTTATTGCCGCACATTTCCATGTGAAAGAGACGTGGTCGTGCGCGACATGGTGGGATACATCACCCTGAACATAAACCCCGAGCCGGCCACCCGTCCACCCGCCCCGGGTTTCGGCTTTGTTGTTCGGCGCCAAACACTCGGCGGGAGAGTTCGCTGGCACCATTATCATTGAGCATATCCATGCTGCGGCTGCCGATGGTCATCGTTGGCCGTCGTTGAAATGAGACATTAGTCGAAAGGCCGAAAATTGAAATTGAAACAGCATTTTTCCACGAAACCACACCACAAAGGGTCATTTGCCGAGCCGCGCCGCGTCGCGTCGTTCGTAATCGATGAATATCTCGAACGAACGAACGTGTTCGTGTGTGTGTGAGTTCGTGGTGGCCACCACGTACTAACATACATCAGTCGACGCGTATTGGGGTGGGTGATGTGTTTATCTTGCCCGCAGGATCTCGGGCCCGCGCGTGATCCTCGCACCGCCTCGCCACCGTCCGTGTCAAGTGGTCAATCGATGCCGCATCGGAAGAAGTTCGCTTTCCTTAGCCGGCCCCCTTGTCCGTCGAATGTCCTGCAGGCGGACCGAACTCATGCACTGCGCTCTTATCAGCCATCATCATTATAATTATGCTCGGCTTTCCAACGCTTTTCCCCCTTTGCGAGCGAGCGGAGGAACACATTTTTAATAATATTCCTTTCAAGACGGACCAAGGACTGGACGCCCCATTCCGGGTCCTCCAGTGGTCAGTTCGTGCGATGGAAATCATTAAAAACGGCTCGGACTCAGCGATCGATTGGCGGGGACGACCGGGACCCCATGACGACCCCGGCGCATGTCGAGCGGAACCTGCGGTGCCCTTGCGGAACACGCGGTGTGTGGAACAGGCGGCAAAGTTAACGACAATCGACGACTCGGGATGTCGTAAAGCGTAATGTATGGCCTGCATAAATTCAAACGGCTCGATTCCGAATCCTGTCCGGCGTTCCGGAGCACTCGAACGTCTTACTTTGTGCGGGAACGTTACAGATAAAGCAATCGTGTACATGTCTCCGCCGAGTGAGCGGGAATAAAATGGACGAATTTATACTTTTAACTCAACAGCGTTAAAATTAACAAAACCACGCAGCGTATCACTTTTGTCTAACAAATGTTAACTCCCCCCGCCCGGGAAGGCCCCCTCGGTTTTCCTCGGGATGGGAATGGCCACCATAAACAACAAATGGCCCCTAGGACACGGAGAAAATCGAGCTCACTTGAGCGAAAACCGGCCGCCCCGATATCTCTAATGGGATCTTATTCTTATTCGCAAACCACCATCAAACCGGAAGCGAGAGCGGGACGGCCACAAAACCACCAAACCAATGGATTGGCCATTCGATGTCACTCGACCAAATCTCCGGCGACGGCGGCGACGGCGACGACGACGGGGCCCGGCGAACCGGAATCGCCATCGCAACGTCTCGGAAGGAAAAAAGGGGGAAAATCGGAACCCCAGCTCCCGGGCGGCGGCAATCAGAACCGAAAGCCGACAACGGCGGGGTTTGAATTTCGATTTCTTATTCTTGGCCCCGGGAAAAAGGGGTACGCGCCAGGCGCTCGCCTTGCTCGCCGCACCACCGCACCGTATCTCCCGGCCCCGGTAAAACCCGTTTTGCATAAATTAATCAATTGATATGGAACGCCAGGATGGGTGCCAGGATTCCCTCTTTGCCGGCCGGGATTAACGGGCAGCGGGAACGATTTGCTGTGTGTGCGTGTCGTCTGTCGATGCCGATCGGAAATAGGAGCAACCCGGGCTTCATATTTCCCGGATGTCAGTACATTTACATGCGCAGCGCCTGGGCCTGGGCCCGGGAGTTGAACGAAATTATTTGATCAAATATCAGATATTATGCCGGGTTCCGCGGCGCTGCGAAAACTAGTTCCCTCCGGAAGGGGCAGTTCGGATTTTTTCATGCCGGACCGGACGTGCAAGCTGCAGGATTACGGGGCCAGCTAATGGTGACAGCGATTCGTTTCGATACCGAAATCAATTACGGGCCACGGCCACGAGTGGCGCGCGATTGGACGGCGCCGGATGGACCAGCTGCGCGCTGCGGATGATTTGTGAGTCGCCGGCAAACGGCCGTCACGTTCAGTGGAATCCTTGGAAAGGGTTGAGCCTAGTTCCACAGGAGCTGCCACCGAACAGGGGTGTCATTCTGCGTGTTTCTCATCGATGGATTGCCACACAACCACGTTTGATGCTGGAATAAATTAAATATGAGTATGGGAATGATATATTAGAAAATTAATCATTCTTCTCTTGTGTAAAGGGCATTAAGGCCGTTTATAGTTCTAAAACATTAAAACTAGACGACTCCAATCAAGTAAACGAGCCGTTGGTACTGAGCCGTAATCAGAGGAGCCATTGATTTCTACGATGAGCCATCAAAAGATCCAGAGAAAACAGAGATTGAAGAAGGCGTTGATTGAGCTCAAAGAAGCCGATTTAAGTTAAAAAATATGAAACTTTATATAGAATGGCATGAAAAATGTTCATCAAGTCCAATCAGTTAGATTAGTTCTCATACATCGGCATGCTTTTAAACTATGTTCCAGGGATTATTTACTTGAAACCTACAAGTTGGTGACCTTTTCAGGTCATGGTGACTCGACAGCTGGTCAAAACTCGACAAAAGAAAAATCAGTCAAAAAGGAACAATTCTTATTGGTGAAGATTTCCCCGCAAAACAGGATAGTGCGGCAATCCACAAGCCAGAAGTAGCATCTCGTGGATGATAATATCAAAGTTTTAGGGTATTAACATCTTCGTCCAGACCATCCAACCGCTGAAAAATGTGGTTATTCATGAACCTTAGAGTATGCGTAAAGATCCCACTCAATTTAATAGAATCAGCCAAATGAATCAAACCAATCTGGACCAAACTAATACTTGAGGACTGTAGAAAGGGCCACATATCAAAACCAGGATGTTTGGCTACACTGTCTGGACGGAATGGTATGTATTGCGGATACTAAACATGTTTTCGCCGAAGAGAAATTAAGCTTATTCTAAATATGTTTGGCTAAAATTTTTCTCTTGTATCAATCATCCCTAAATACACCAAAACTGTTATTTACACATCTTATTTAATGTTTTTGATTGATTTTTGATTGACTAAAGCAAATTTTTCATCCTCGATTTACCTAAAATATTTTGAACTAAACTTCTTTTCGCCATCCACTGTATGCCACTTTTTACCGATTAGCGTTGCCAATCGCCGACCGACAATGTTTGCTCCGAGAGAAATTCCCAGCACCTGCGTGGTTTGGGCAAAATTGGGTATGTTCACGAAATCGGCGACCTTTGGTCTGTTCCCAGTAAGGAAATCACCGTGGCCCCCAAATCGAGGGATAAATCACGTTGCATGTGCATGTTATTATCCGAAACTCGCCCACTTCGGGGCGGATCCGGTAACAATGACGATTGGTGGCCACCGGCCTCCAACAAAGCCGATGACGATGACGATGATGATGATGGTGATGATAAGCAATTTTCCAAACGCTCGGTTTGAGCTCGATAGCTGAAATCGTTAATGTTTTCTTTGCGTCATTTTGCATATGTGGCCCCCCGAGGGCGGCCTCTCAATCACCTGTGGAGCTGTTTGTGAACCGATTCGAACCGCTACAATGAGGGTTTGGAGCACAGCACAGGAAAAAAAACGGAATCCCGTACACTTGACTCAATTAGTGCATTGTCATCCGGGGCGGCTCACGGTTTTCGTGTTCTCAGTGTGCAACGTGAGGCAAGAAAAAGGCGATTCGGCCACGCAACGCGACGCGGCTCTGCGTCTTGCAGAGACGGTGACGCAAAGATAGATTTCATTGTTGTGTCGATTGTTTGGCCACCGAGGGCAGCAGAGAGCTGGTGCTGGTAACTGAATAATTACATGCCCACGTTTCGTGTAAGCGACATTATGACAAACGAAGGCTCCGGTGGCTCTCGGCTGGGCTGCGGTTGCAGATCATCGACCATTATCTCGATGTTTATTACATATTTGTTTTATTACTGCGACATACATGGGCCACGATAATAAAGGTCGCAAAACAGAAACTCGAGGAAAAGTCCGAGCCAACGCTTGACAGCACGCCATTTGAGCGAATATCATTAGGAAAGGAAAACCGCTCAGCTCCGGCCATTCTTTGGACCCGACTTGCCCTTCACGCTGTCCGGTGGCAGGCCGGAGCTACGTTTCGGTACTTCGGTGCTACTGGAAAGAAACTGGAGGGAAAAGTTCGGAAGCAAAAAGGCCGAGGAAAAGCCGTGCTGGAGCGTAAAAGATCCATTGACATATGAGTTCCCACGATCTGATTTCGTTGCTGTCTGTTTTTAATGCACTTATCTTGCGTCCCACATTCGCCCTGGGTATCATAAAAAATCTAGAAAAAACACGCAACATCGTCGGTTGTGGAAGCTACGCCCAAGAGTCAACTGAGCCAATACTAATACTAATCGGGGTCGCATTTATTTCTGTTTAAACACCTTCAAAAGGCGATGTAGGTTTAATGTAGCAATCGTCCCAAATTCTAGCCACTAAATGCTGGCAAAAACTCCAGGTGCTCCAGTTCCAGGCTCGCCACCGATAATTGGGGTCACGCGCCACCCAAGGCCACTGTCAGTGGAGCGATCGTTCTGGGGCAGCGCAAAAATCGAACACGGAACTGACCCCTTTTGCCAACCCCACCACACACAGGCGTTCGATTTCCGCGTTAAGCACCGCAAAACTGGCTCGCGGCTAGAAATTATCGGAAAATTGCTCACTCAGCGGAATCGAGTGGATGGCACGAATAACGCACGGGTTGGGGCCACGGTTGAGGTGCTTTTTTTGTGCCTTGTCGTTAGCAACATCCACACGCCATCGACTGCCCCACCGGAAGCCACCACGCGGTGGCCGTTTATTTGCATAACGTCGCCGATCAACAAAAGCCCCGCTTTGCTTGATCCGTTGTTTAAATTCTAAAGTCTTTTCCAATCCGAAACGGCAGCCGCGGGTTCCAGCAAGCGCAAAACAACGGCCGGCACCGTGCAAAACATAAGTGAAATCTTCAAAACATTGCCGTTCGGTTCTAGCAAGCCCAGGCCAGGAAGGTGGACGAAAAAAGCGCCGACCCGAATTAGGTCAAACCACGCAGAACTTTGTTCGGTCAGGTCAGTTTGATGAGCCATCAATTTGATATGGGGTGGCCTTAGGCGCGCTCACAATTTGACACTACCTCGGGCGGCGTCTTTGACATTTCCCACCGGCCCGGCGGCGGCCTACTGTTTCCAAAGCAAGTGCAATGAAACGCGAAACTTACGGTGCGGTTCGCGAAAGGAATTCCACACATGGTCATGGTCTTTTCTTTTCACCTTAAACATGTGTCCACGCGGAAGGCGAACGGGCCGTGCAATCTGATACGCCCGAGGCGAAGCATGCATATAGTTTACTTTTTTCGGTGTTTACAAGCACCCAGCATAGTGACTACGAAGCATTTCGCGTGGGCTTGTCATTGAAACTAGAATAATTCCACTACATTTTTCACCGGGGCTAATTGCAGCGCCCCGAATGGCTTGCAACTGCCGCGAGCGGATGTTTAATTGATACGTAAGCTCTCCCTCGTCCCTTTTCCGGAACCGCACAATGTGTCTCGGGCTATTAAAAGATGCATTAAATTGAGTGCTCACCCTTGGCGATGGCGAAAAAATCCCGAGCCCTCCTGTCAGTGCCATTTAATCCTTGTGATCCCTCTCCAGGCGGGCAGCAAAACATCAATCCCGATCAAATCAGTCGATTGGAAAACCGGGTGCCAGCACAATGCCATCCTCAATCCTGCTCGAGTGTTATCCTTCGCCTTCGGTCGGAAAAGTCGAAAGCCACGGCGACAAGAGTTCGCACAATATGCAAATTTGACTTAGATCCCTCTTCGGCGCGTCCCATCATCGGGGTGGCCACATGTTTCTGTCTTGTGTCCCGGTATCGATGTCGCCGCTGACAGGATTCGCAATCCTTCGCCGCCAAACGACCCTCGTTTAGCAATTCACACACACACCGAATTGCAGCGGTGAATCGGTAAACAGGACGATAACCGAGTGCCCTGCCGGAAGCATCGGGATGCCGAAACGCATTGCCGCACGAAAAAAAGGACCTAAGCCCCCGGGAAGCCCGGCCCGGGTGGGAAGGATTGGCTGACGGCAGAACACGCATAAACACCGGGATTATGCAAACGGCTCCGGAGCGCTCGTTTGGAACGCCATTCATCGCCATCGCTCGAGAGCTGCACTGCGGGCGCGGAGGACACACACACCGAGGGTCCTCGCTTCCTTCGGAGGGATTGATTTCACTCCGCGCGAATCCGCAAACAGCCATTTGGGCCGTTGCTTTTTTTTGCTCGCTTTCTTTTTCGCCATCTCCTCGTTCCGCAATGGCACAATTGATTATTTATTGACAAGAGCTTTCTCCGGTGCCGCCGCCCCCCTCCCCCCGCGGCGCGGCCAGCACGAGCACTCTCGATATACGAGCATCATTAAGGGAGGAGGAAGGTATCATTTGCATCATTACGAGGTTGCCGTTTGTTGCGGTCCCCAGAGATAGAGAGGGTCCTCCACACTCCTGCGCCTCCTGGCCAGGTACTTGTTGATTTTTGGACGAAGGATTACCGCATCCGGAGGAGGAGCAGGAGGAAACCGCCGCCGTTTCGAGTGTTTCCGGTTCCTCTTGTTTGCTTATTGTTAGCAAATGTCAATATTTTGTCACCCGACGTCAATCGGACCACCGGACCGGACCACCACGAAATCCCGGGGCCGGGGAGAAAAAGAAGCTGTGTTCGTGTGCCTGCGGTTCGTGAGAAAATGGCGACCAGTTACAAAATGGCCGCGGCCACCGCCGCGGTTGTGTCATCGAAGGTAAAAGCAGCTTTCTCGGTGGGGCCATAAAAACCCGAAAAAGTTGACTCCACCGAGGACGCCCTCCGATCCGGGCGCGGTTCCGTGGGCTGTCATCGACCAAACGGCCAACGGCCAACGATACGTTCCCCGAAGCCGTTAACCGGGCCCAGGGGCAGGAGCAGCAAAAAATCCAAACGACCATTAAACACAACCCAAAACACAACGACGGACGACGACGATCACCGAATCACGAGTTGCGCGACGATGCAAAGATGTCGACAATCACCAGGACCGGTGCCGGTTTCGGAACCGAAAATACCGAAAATCCACCGGCGACGGTTCGGGGAATCCGTCGTCGGTCAAAGTCAAAGATCGTCAAACTTTTACCTACACACCGACACGCCGTGTGGGGATCGTGAGATCGCCGTGGAGAGGAAAATCAGATTACTTTTCTTCGGACCGTCTTCGGTCTGGGGCCTTATCTTGGGGCCGGTTTATGTTTTCGAACGGTCTTCAAAAAGAAGGGGGAGCTTCGGACTGCGCACCGATCGTTTCCAAGTAATCGACCATTAGCGCACACAGGAAGTCACCGGCCCAGGAACGGATTGTCCGCACCTCATTGAAGGCGATCTGTCGTCCCCCCCCGGTTGGGATGTCGTCGCCAGGTTACCTGGGACAATAATAATGGAATCCGGCCGCCGGTAAGTCGATCATTTAAAGCGCACCAGAGGACATAAATTTCTATTTAAAATATGATACATATTATGTTATGGACCGGCCATCCCTGGGACGGTTCCCAGGAAAAAGGGACACCGTCCGAAAGCGGACTCTCGCACTCAGCGACTCCACGGTTGCGAAGGGCCACATAAGGCCGCCGAATAATGGTCGAAACGGCAAAAAACCCAGGGGGGGATGGCCAGAAACCAGAACATAATTCGTAATTGTTGCAGCCTGCGTTCTGCAGGCTGACGCAGATTATCAGTGAACTGACAAGCAAATGTCGGCGGCCGCGAACGTGAGACGTCTCGCTTCTGGGGGGAACGTGGGGAATTTATAACTTTCCTCCGTGGAACCGAGCAGGGAACGGAGTGTAAATTTAATGCCACTCTTTTGCATGACTGATTTCGGTCTGGGGGCCTCTTGAAGTGCACTTTTTCACAAAGGAAAGTAGACAAATGTCAAGCGTTTGAACTTCGACCAAAAAAGGGGGGGTTTCGAAATACGAACGAGCTGTCTCGTAACACCATTTTTATTCCTTCAACAACCCTCTAATGTGTGTCCAGTAAAGTGTTCACTTTCGGTCAGCCGCTAGACACGCCAGAAGTGAAATCGTTAGTCGAACCTATTAAAATTAGGCAATAGGACGGGCGGCCCAGGGGCCTAGATAGTTGTCGCGCGCGCCGTTAACCCGAGGCCTTACGAGGGCCTTACACAAGTGGACCCGGAGCGGAGATCGTGATGATCGTGGACATCTCGTCATCATATGCATAAAAGTGAACTCCGAAATGGCGGATGGGCCCATAAAACTCCCGACCCGGCGGAGGAAATATCCAATAACCTTTCGGCGGTTTAATTGACCGTCAGTGAGGTTTCCTTGTGTTTTTTCTTCTTCCCGGCCGCCGGCGGATGGCAATTCGGGGAACCGACACCACCACCGACCGGGTCCGACTCTAGTTTCCGTTAATTAAATTTTGTACTTCATAATAATGGATAACGAAAGTCGTTAATAGGACTTAATTAAAGGCGATCCGAGGCCAAGGGGCTGCTGCTGGGACTTGGGCGGGCGGGGCCCTAGGGCGGTCGATCAGTCGCCAAAACAGAGACCCCAATATGTGTTAACCCGAGGCAGGGCGCTCTAACAAGATTGACATTTGACATAACCCTCGCGCGGTTTGGGCGCCTGGACTGCCTTATGGCTTAATTGACCCGATTCTACGACTCCCGGACTCCCGGACTCCCGGGACACGCCGCAAACTGCGCCGGGGAGACGATTGCGAAAACCGATCACGTACGATCACGGGGCACTTATCCGCGGATTTAAACATGTGTCGCGAACCGTTCCGCGGATCGTTCCCGACAGCCCGGCTTTCATCCGTGCCGCCGTGCCATCGCGGGCCATAAACGTGGCGCAAAACGGCAGAATAATAAACCGAATCACGACGACGACGACCACGATGAAGTCGACGCCGCCAAAGGCGACTGGCGCCACACGGCACGCTCATCTAATATTCTTCGCGATCGATTCGCGATCGATCCCAGAATGATTCATTTAGATGCGCGTATCGCCTCCGGGCTCGTTTAAAGCGACGCGGACATGTCGTAAAACGGAGCCCAGAACGGTTCCCGCAGATTAATCGCTCTTCGACCGCGGTCACGTGTCCGGCCGAGGTCCGAGTCCAGCCCAAGTGAAAGCGTCACAGCGAGTTGCGAGTGTTGCCAACGCGGGCAACAATCGTCAACAAACAACCGCTGCTGCGGTGACATACTCTATGCGCGATGTTTTCGCAACCGCCGTCCGTTTGTTGTTTCGATGCACCTGTAACCTCCCATTCCGCCCCCTGCACTGCCGACCCACAATCGACCCACCGACCCACCGGGACAGTAATTTGTTTGTTTGTGTAAGAGAGTCCGCCCGCTCGGCCAAGGCAAGGCTCTTGCGACCCGGCCGGGCTTTCTGCCTTCTGGACTGACCCGGAGAACTTGGCCTGGAAAGCGGGGCGCAAAGGGGCTGAATTCTGCTGACTAAACGCGACTTCGGCGACGCGCGCACACGCCCCACGGTACCGGAAAACACGTTCGTCCCCGCGAACGCGAATCAGTTTCGATTCGGTAAGCCGAGTAGCGCAGGCCGTTCGCAAAATATTTAACATTCCATTCAAGCACCACAACACACGCGGTGGGGCGTTGGGGTTCTTGCCGCCGGGGGGGGCTGGGACTGGGAAGGGAAGGTTCTTAAAGGTCCCTCTCTCTTATGCACCAGCTTGGTTAACGATCGCCTCGGCGGCGACGGTGGCACCGAAAACATATGTTTATTGAAATGGTTGGCGATTTTTGACGATCGTAAAGCGGCGAGCCGCGCGCAGGCTTTGGATCGCGTGAGTTATGGGCCTGTCATTAATTAGACACAAATGCCCCCCCATCCCAGAACGGAACGTGGGATGCGATTTCGATGCAGCAGCAACCCGTGCAGCAGCAAAACCGTGGGAATGGCGGAACGGAAGCCCAAAATCGGTGAGTTTGGGCGGAACATGGGGCCGAAAGCCAAATTATTTTGAAAGACGCCAAAGTCAAAGTGCATAATTTAATCTCGGGCCGTTTTGCATGCCCACCCAGTGGTGCACCCTGCCGATGATAAATGGTGCATAGCATAGCATAGCGTGGAAATGTCTAAGGCATTGTTCGGGCAAACGTAGGCCAACTGAGAGATCACTTATGCGCGCACTTTACGCAAATCAAACCTGGCTTAGATTATGGTCTGAACTGAATCATGAGAACCCCGGGGAGCCCTCACGCAATATCATGCGGCGGGTGATGAATTTGGCCAATATCAAACCAGTACTTGAAGTTCATAAATAGGCAATTGCATTGTTGAAACGACATTCCGCAACATGTTAATACCACTTTGGAGGGTGATCCATCAAGTTTACTCAAGTAATCAACATTACTTGACTTTTAAAACGTCAAACTTAACTCTGGAAATTGAAAACATTTCGTACAAACTATGAAATTTACGCGATACGCTTACAAAAAAATTGGAAAATAATAAAAAAAAACTCAGAAAACCGAAACGTCGTGCAAGAAAAATCCTATGCCCCCAAAACAAGTGACTGTTTAGTGTGAATTTGGGTCTGGCGGCATCATCGGCGCCTTTTTCCTTTTAAATGAAGAAGGATCCGCCGTCCCAGAAACTAAGGAATCTAAACACTAGATAGACCAGAGGTCTCAAACTTATATTAGCATGTGGGCCCCAGTGGAAAGCAACAGCTAGTCAGCGGGCCGCACCACATAAAGAAAATGTTGTTTCATAAAATTTTACTCATTTTGATGTGGTTTGGATTTGACATAAATAGTATCGGTCACTTCTGTCCGCGATCCGTGTCCGTGATTACGTCAGGAAGCATCGGAAAAAAACGTGATTTTCTCAAAATTGAGAAATCTCATCGATCGACGCTCATCACTGATTTTTTACCAAATCTGACCAATCTGGTATCCTGTGACTTTTATCTATCCGGAAAACTTCATTTGCCGATGAAAGGAAAACGTTCTGCTGACTTTTCGGCCATTCAGAAGGCTTGTACCGATTACTCCGAGCCATGCCAGCCGTCATTCGTAAAGTTTTTAAATTGTGCAAATCAGTGTATCGAAGCGGAAGGAGATTATTTTGAATAGAATAAAACGATTTTGCAGAAAAAACTCTTTGTTGTTCTTATTTTTAAAAAGTCCTGTTTACTTTGGGACAGGCTGTGTATTAATCGGAACTTAATAGTGTCGGTGTCCTCCACAAGGAACACCAATGAAACTGCTCCTGATGCACGCCACAATTTGCCACGTTTTGGATAATTCAGAAACCGTATTCACGAGCGAGCGGTTGCCTTTGAAAGTGAGTGTTTCGTATAATGACAAACGTCATACACGTCATTTGACACCTCACACTCTCTATTTATTCGTCCAATCGAATATTGTCACGTTTCGATCGGTCAGTCGCAAATGTTTCACCGTCGAAACTAGTCGAGTTCTGGCTTAGCTCCCAATTCCCATCCAACACATTCTGTAGCGTGCGATCGAACACAGACCGGAAGTCTTTTGTTTTCCTAGCCCGCCGGAGCCGTTTTTCGGTCTTTGCCACTCTCCAGTGATATCCAGTGCAAAGTGTGCTTGGCTACACGCCAAAGAAATTTTTGAGCCCGTTTATTTGTGTGGATGCATGGTTAATCTGCCTAATCAGAGTGGTTGGATCTCCTGCTTTTTGGAAAATCTTTCTTGGCAACTAAAAAGTGAATTTTATAAATCTCCTTAAGACTCTCCCTCTCATACACTCTCTCTCTCTGCTGCGCTTGAGCAGGCGGCAGAAATGCTCAAATTACCAGTAACGCCCGTAAAGTGTCTCCGCATAGCGTAATGTGAGGGCCCCAACTACAAAGTTGCTTGTGATCCCGTCTCGAAGTGCGCGCTTTCCCGTAAATTCATCGAATAACGATCATGTTTGCCATCTAGTTCGCCGAAAACCGCCTGTGATCGACCACCCAAAGTTTCTTTGTTTTCTCGCCTTACGGCTTTTGGCTCTCACACCCTGAAACCAAATTCTGGAGCACGCGATCGAGTTCCGACCTGAAATCTTTTGTTGCCTAGCCCGCCGGACAGTAGGCAGATGCGAAGTTGAAGTGCCGGACACTGTTTTTTCGCCAGGTTACCTCAAAGGGACGTTCCGCCTATATATAATGAAGCATTTCATCAAGGGGCTACCGGAAGAGACACAGAAGTATGTCAATGCCCGGAAGCATTGAAAAATTTTTGACAGTTGAGTGCAGCGTAGGTGTGTGACAGAAAAAAATAGTTTGTGTAGAGGTGCTCGGTAAAAAGTACCAACAGGAGGAGAAGGCGGAACAGTGAATTGAGACACAAATATGAAATTTTACCATCACATCACCCCTCCATTACCACAGTACCATCAATATAAGTTATTTTATTCTCATTCTTATTTACCTACTTATTCAATTTTTTGTTCTTATTATTTATATATTATTCATTATTATATTATATACTATATATTATTATATTATTATATATTACTTATTATTTATTTAACTAAATAAAAACATACTATATGATCTGAAATTGATGAAGTAGAGTCGAAATAAGTCAAATCAGATACTCATTACATAAACTTTAAAAACAGATTTAGAAAATCCTCCCGAAGGATAGTCTAATTTTACCACAAAATCTCTGATTCGACTTAAACTAGACTTCACTGAAATCGATCTCAATAGGCTAAGCCATGCAAAATAATTAGTTTAAGAAATTTTTAGGTATCACGATCATTATCACTATACTAAAAAGGTATAGACACCTAAATTAAGGCATACAATAATATTTTTCGATTTGATGAAGTGGAGGCAGAAGCGGGCAAAATCAGATATTTTTTGGGAAAGTCCAAAATTCGCAGTGGAAAATCCCTCTGTAGGGTTATTGATTCTCACCACAAAATATCTAGATCGACCTAAACTAGACCCCACTGGAATCAATCTAAATAGACTATTAAGATAGAAATAAGTTAGAGTTAATAGTAGTTAGTCTAGTATATAAGGGAGATAAATGACAAGCTATTGCAGGTCAAAGTCCCTAAAAGTAATCAAACAACAACCAGTTTACGTCTCTCGGAAAGGCCAGGGCTTCAAACACCCAGGAACCCTGATTGACAACTGGTAGTTGAATGAAATTAAATTTAAAAAGAGACGAATGCTAGGCTATTACAGCTCAAAGTCTCTAAAATACAAAAGAAAAAAAAAAAAAACGTTTCGATCGGTGCCTTCTTAGATGCCTCGCGTTGAACTTGAATGTTTCAACTTTCCCGAGCTACAATCAAAGTCAAAATCAAAAAAACCAAATAGACTTCTTAAAAGCGTGCATTTCTTGTTTCAAATTGCAACACTATGTTCGAAACCTAATCACCCTTCCCGCACCGATCCGTTATTTTCTGTTTGGTTTCAAAATTTATTGTCCCCATTTCGTTCGCATCTGAAACGGACCGTTCCATCATTGGGAACAGTTTGAAAAACTTGCGAACATATTTCTCAATTTATCAACCACATCAACTAGCTTCTTGCTGGCTGCAATGATTTATTTGTCAACCAGCCACACACACACACGGCTCTCTTCTCTAGTACGCAGTCGGTCCCATCTTCGAGATCATTTATTCAAACGACGAGCTCGGCCGGTCGGCGGGTCGGGTACTAATTACGGCCGGCACGCTGTCAGCGCCGCGGCTCCACGCGGTTCCATATTTCATGTAAAACCACGTGTCGCGTGTAATGTAATACACAGGCCAAAAAACTGGGTGACCTGTACCACCACCACCACCACACGGCGGCAGCACTCTAATCGATGCGCGGATCCGCCGATGGTCCGCCGAACACAATAGCCGCGGATTTTGGCGCATTTCACCCGCGGGGACGATCCGTGCAAAAAACGGCACAGAAGGAGAAGAAGAAACCGACCGGCGAGAGAGTGTTCATAAATCATCGGGTCGGCCCCGCAACAACTATAAATATAAATATGGCACACGAAGCGAACATGCAAACACTCTCGCCACTCGCCATCAGATGCAGTTCACCTTCGCCCAGTCCAAAACCATAAAGCGCTCGCATCCCGACCCGTCGCCGTTTTTGGCGGCCGGCACGTGGCATGTCACGTCGTGGCGTTCGCCGTGATCCTGCACCCACCGCCAGTCAGCCAGCCAATCCCTGGTGCCTAGTGTCGAAGCGTAACGCGCCGCGACGCGCGTCGACGCCAGTTATTACTATTATTACATTCCCGTAAACAGATGGACAAACTTCTAAATAGCTCTGCATCGTCCTCATCGGCGGCGTCGCGACCGACCGACCGCGGTGGTCAAACAGTTCCGGTGGAGCCGTCTCCGCGCACCATCTCCACACACCGTCGTCATCATTAGCTGGCGCGCCGACTGCACTGGGCGATTCCGGAGGGCCCGTCGGCCGGCCGACTGGCCGGGACCGAGAGTTGTGACAGTTAGGATTATTAAACAGCAACAAATTCCATCAGTCTCTGATTTCGGGCCACGCACACGCCACGGTGCACCAGGATGTGGCGCTCGTCGTCGTCGTCGGGTGCATCTGCAACTGCCAGACTGCGCTGCGGGGAGAGAGGAGGAACGTTTATTTTGCGTTTCGTCCAATGTTGTTGCAAAATGGGTGCCAGAGAGGGGAGGTTGTCGGAGGAGGTCTCGTGCGTGCATTTCACGCTGGCCACACAGCGGTGGCAGTGGCTTAGTAAAACATTTAATTGAGTTATGTTTGCGCAAATTAATATTTATACTTGCATAATTTATGTGTTGCAAATTTCGTCATTTATCGTGCGTCCTGTCGAGGAGGAAGTGGTCACGATGCATCGGCATGGTGGTGAGTATATGCCGAAGTTCCCGGACTTGCTGCTGAGCGTAAGACGTGTCCTGAGACGGGACTGTTTTTGGGGCACTGGGCGGCCATCATTGTACTGACCTTTTCCGGGCCGGAAATTTCGGATGGCAAGGCTAATTTAGTGTCCGCTCTTTGAGACTTTGACTGTTGAGTCATCGAACTCGGCCACGTTGAAGGACGTTGAACGAACGAAACATTGTTCGGTCGAAACTTGAAGTCGTCTAAAAATATAATATCAAACGTCCGATCGTTGCCTACGCAGCGTCGGCCATATTGTCACCGAGCGTAATCACGTTGTTTGCTTCCGTTTTTACGATACCACCCGCTCCGGGTGGGGGTGGGTGGCATCTTGTCACAGCACCCTCTCCACCCCCGGGCTGATAAGAATCCGATCCGGCGACTCGCCGGCGGAGGCACCACGACGAAAGGCCATGGAAGCGCTCCGTAAACGGAATGTAAGTGACATTCACACTTGCGTGGCTCCCGGGAGGGGAGGTGCTCCCTGTGGTCCCCTCAATCCTCCAACACCACCCCCCCGAAACCCACACGAATCGAAGCGCAGCGAACAGCAGCGTGTTATTTCGCCCGCGCCCACCACAGATCATCTTCCGAGAGGCCACGGGGGGCGGACGGCGGATTACTTACTTAGCCTTCGGTCAACACACGGGCACACACACACACACACACTCGGAGGTGGATAACAACAAAACCTGTAATTGATATTGTCAATTCAATCACTGTCATTGTAGTGCAGGCGCGCTGCGTAGTCGCCATCTTTATCATCTTGACTCCGTCGTGACGACGCGCTTCTTGGTTTTTCTCCTGCCCCTGCCCCGAGTGATAAGCACTCGCGTACCCGCGCTCCCGGCCACGATACGCACACACACCTTCACACGGTGGCTGCGTATAAAATAAGTACTTTATAGTGGCGATTATCAACTCCTCAGCCGCCGTCGCTCCGGATTGCGATCGCCCCGACGGCGACCCAAACCCGCTATCAGTCAACGGGGAGGACGGGAGCGGCGGCCCCGGCCTCGTTGATACCCCGCGCAGAGACCGCGGTTGATGCGCTCTGCGCTCTTCGAACAAATAATTTTATGTTACTCGCCCTTAGATTGTGTGTTATTTTGTATCTCACCGGAGGCCGCGCGCGGATGCCACCGGCTTGATAGCGGCTTGAGCCACCGACAGTGAGTATCCAATTTAGCTCGCACTCGAGACGAATGCGAAGCTGGTATGACGACGTTACGGAACTTAAGAAGGATTTTTTATAAATTCCGAGCCTTGAGTTCGACAGGTCACAGTGTTTTTTTCAACGGAAAAAATAAAGTATCAGTATCAAGTATCATGTACTGATGGATATTTTTTATTTTTGGAAGGTTTAAAAGCAAAGGAAATTTGTGAACGAATGTTGAAAGTGTATAAGGACTCTTCGACTTCAGTACATTAAAGGCCCGTTTACACGCTACGATATATCTGAACAATGTCTTGTATCAGATTAATCGTAACGACATATCGTAGCCAAGGTGGAGCGTCTACACGCCACGATGTATCATTTCGATTTGCAATGACAGCCATGGAAGTTACACTGTATTAGTCTGTCTTGGCATTGTGCGTTTCGGTTAAAAATAAAAAATAGAACGTGCCAAGAGTACTTATCAGTCCCAGTGGTCGAGGAAATGGTTTTTAAAGTGAAGCCATTATTCTCACGTTAAACTTTTGCTTTAAAAACATTCAAAACAACGTGCCAAACCACCATCAACACAGGCACACATGTATATCCACCGTCAGCACACGCACACATGTATGGAGATTGGATCCATTGGACCGAAATTGATGCTCGGCGCATTCAATTTTTTTGATCTGAAACTATGGTCGTATACAAGCAAATTGGTACTATTTTGCTGTCTACACGTTACGATATATCGTTACGATTGGTCTCATACAAGGCATCGTTCAGATATATCGTTACGTGTAAACGGGCCTTAAAAGGGGTGTTTCTGAATTTAAATGATGTCGTACAAGCCTTAAAGACGATCCACGTCAAAGACAGCCAAAAAAGACACAACACCTGAAATTGTAGAAAAATTACAGGATATCGTATTGGAAAATCGTCGAATGACTGAAAGAGACTTAGTACAAGGCTGAATAATAAAGTGTACTGAATAATGAAGTGTATTTCAAACCATATAAATGAGTTTTTCTTATCCAGGCTCCGAACTGAACACCCTAGTATTAATCTAATTAATCTGGAAGCCTGTTGGCTGCTTGAAGAATCATTCTATCAAAGCAGGCTACTTAAATCCCTTTTAATTCAAGTACAGAGTTGTGATCGGAACAAGTCATAAATAGATGATAAATAATCAGCGACTAGGCATTTGAAATCGAAGAAACGGTTCCTCTTAGCGCCAGACTGGACCAGCATTGACATCATGCGAATCATCTGTCAAACTGCATCGACAGCATCCGGACCACATGTCAAAAACTTTAATTGTCAAAAATCACAACAATTGTGTTGCTCAAATGTGAAGCTCACTGTGGCGCGCGGGCCGAGTTTAATGGGATCAGTGCTCCAATCCACGCGCCTTCGGTTGGCAAATAGTAAAAAAAAAAAAACCCGACACTACAGGAAGGTAAATGACAGCGCACTCCAAGATCTCTGCTGTACTTACTGTTTGATGATATATTATATAGTCCACGCTCAGCGCTCGCGTGGCTCGTGTCGTGGCCTACCATTTTGACCACACACTTGCGTGATCCGTGCGAACGCCTCCTGCTGGAGGCAGCCTGCCAGAACCGGCGGGGG
Source organism: Anopheles cruzii (assembly GCF_943734635.1). Classification (NCBI taxonomy): domain Eukaryota; kingdom Metazoa; phylum Arthropoda; class Insecta; order Diptera; family Culicidae; genus Anopheles; species Anopheles cruzii. The sequence continues at coordinate 1,520,113 of NC_069145.1, read as the reverse complement.
GGGGGGGCGGGGGGGGGGATCGTTCGTGTTCGTTGGCTTTAAGCGGAAAAAATACTTGGCGATCAAATATTGTATATCAAATAGTTCTCGCTCGCGCTGTCGTCGCCGTCTTCGTCGTCGTCGTCGTCGTTGCGCCATAATTTCCGTCGTCGCGGAGGAACCAAGATAACGATGCTGGGTTTTGTTTTACTTTGCAGCCGCTCCCGGGGTCCCCTTCGCGGCGCAGTGCATTCCGCGCCCCTTCGTTTAAGTACGTTTAATTGCCCCGGGGACACACCGATCCGTCGACGAGGTGGATTTTTATGAATTCTTTCGAGGAAACCCGAGTCGCCGACGAGAACTCGCATTCCGATGGCCTGTTTCTCGGTCGCATCGACACTACTCCGTCACGGAGCGGAGCGTTCTGGAAGCGTCCGGGAATGATGCTGATGCATCCTGCGCCCGCTGGTGAATGATTATCCTAATTGATAAGAACCAGGACACACACCAGATCCGGCGTCGGTGCAAGAGCGAGACGGTCAGCGGACCGCCGTTCTCGTGATGGTGAGAAACTCAATCCGTCACTCCGGCCCGGGGTGGGCCGAGAGCTTCGCACGGGGGTGCTATTTGTCACGTTCTGCGTTGGCAAATTCCCAAACACACACCACACCACCAACCCGGGGAAGGATCATGCGCAGTCGCGGACTTTCTCCTCCACACACCACCGAGCGCAACAGAGCCCCGTGAGATCTCGTGAGAGAGGATTCGGGTGGCCTCGAGGTCCTCGAGGAACCTGACCGGCGGACCGTGTGCCATTCCGCTCTGCGACTTCACGAAAATCGGCCACTTTCCCAACGCCAGGCCAACTCTTCTGCAGTTCCGTGAAAAGTTCGTGCCGAGCTTAGTTGGCGCACCTCCCACTCGGGGGCGCCACCACTCCAAGGAGCTTCTTGCACCCGAAACCCCGAGCGAGTTCGCGAAAAGCATGATTTTAATGAGACGTCGCGACCCGCGGATAACGGATCGTAGCCCTCCGCTTTGTCGTGGGACCCCTCGGGGACCCCTGCAATCGGAATCGCCAGGAATGCGCTCGAGCGACCTCGGTTCGCGGAACCGCGAAATGTAAACATAAATAGACCGGGCGGACTGGGCTGGATCGTGGCATTTGGCGGCGTGGCCACGCGATAACCGGCGGCGTTGGATGGCATTTGATGGGATCAGCATCTCGCGCCGCTCCGCGGGCTCATCAACATTGTTTTGATTTGTATCGAATTTTGCGCCGTGTCCCGCGTCTGGGTCGGGGTGTCCTTGTCCGCGCACACACACACACACCGGTAACAGGTGCACCAGTTTCGCGGACACTCGCTCGCCCAAAGGTCATCGCTTCGCGGGACCGTGGAATGTGAACTAGAGTCCGCGCGCCTGGTCCTGGTCGGTTGGCGGCCCCCGAGGGGGCCACCGGTAATGCGATAGTGGTCCGCAGAAATGTGGTCCGCAGACGTCAACCTATCAGGCCGGACGGACTTTTCGTGGTGGACTATTTTATGCGCGACTTTTGGTCGGGGTTTCCGATTTAGTTCAGTGAATTCAGTACTTGAGCCGGGTACATTTTTGTCTCACGAGACTCGACGAAAGGACTGAACTGAAGGAGAGAATGAAGAATATCCTTTCGCTGCGTCAGGTCGCGAAATTTTGTTGAAGAGTTTAAATGAACACAATAATCACCTTCGGACTGTTTCATGGGAACATCTGGGAACATAGGAACGTGTACTACTGTGTTCAGTTCGTAAGGTCGATAACAGAGGGCGCTGCTACGAGCATTTTTTTTTTGTTATATTGGTACACTCTTCATATGAACGTATGTGAAGTTTCATTTCAATCGGTCACTTCATTTTTTGTTTACAAACCATTTAGTATCGACGTGTCACAGTACTTTTTACAACGGAAAAGATCAAGTATCGTGCAGTGATTTAATGTTTATTCTTGAAAGGTTTAAAAGCAAGGAAACTTATGGACAAGTAGTAGCCTTCAAGACGGTCGGTAGAAGACAATCCACGTCAAAAACATAAAAACACAGACACAACACCTGAAATCATTGAAAAAATACAGAACATCGTATTGGAAAATCGTCGAATCACTGAAAGAGATTTAGTATAAGGCCTAGTTATCACATTGAGCAGTATAACCAATATTTGGACTGAAGTATTGGGTTTCAGAAAGCTGTGTGCTGGAACAATCCATCCGGTCACAAGAGCATTTTGAAAATGGCAAAAATCCATGAATTAAAGTTCAAATTGTTGGAGCATTCACCAGATTTGACCCCTAGCGACTTCCATTTTTTTTCAGACTTAAAAAAATTAAGCGTGAAAAGCGTTCTTCATCAAATGATGACATCATAACGGCTCCGGAAGCGTATTTTGAAGTCTTTCCAGTTTCTCACTTCAGAGATGGAATTTATAAATTGGAGTCTCCTTGGAACAAGTGTATTGATGTTCAGGAAGACCATACTGAATAAAAAAGTGTATTTCAAACCATAAAAGACGTGTTTTTCTTATGGACCATACGAACCTATTGAACAGCCTACTAGACACAGGTGTCACTTTCGTGACCGCCCAAAGGTTGGCCCAAAATCACTGTAGCGCCCATCAACCGCCCATTGTTGATCGGCGCCCATTCCAAAGACATTTGCAAACAAACCCGATGGACCCGGACCGAGGTGGACGGAAGTGCAGTGCGCAAAGTTCGGTTCACGGACGCTCTCTACTTAACATATTACAGCCCACCGACCCTGCAGTGTTCCCGTTTCGAGGTTGTTGAACGTCTTTTTGTCGCCCTCCCGGCGCACCCCTGGTGATGAAGATTGCGCGATCGAGAAATGATAATCCTGCTATTGTTTATAGTGGCCACCACCACCACCCCCGGGGGGCGGTAGTTTGGGGCGCGCGAGTTTAATGGCCGACCGGCCGCTCGGCGATTGCGATGGGGCGATTATTAAAATTAAAATCCCACATCAATTCGAGCACTTTCGGCCAGACACTTGGCGGGGGGGGCGAGGGGGACCCACTATATACATATTTTGGCCGTGCATCACAGTGACCACCACAGGCAGACCAGGCCGCAACATCCTAGTGTCGGCCGACCTAGCCTACGGATCGTCTCATTGTGTGCCACAAACTTGCTGGCGCTGATTAATTTTCGAGTTTTGTTTATTTATAAAGCTCAGCCACCGGGAGAAGAGGGGAAGCTCACGTGGCGCACCTGGCCCCGCGCCCGGTTGCTGATGCTTCCGCGCTGATTTTGCGGATCACCACCACCTCCTTTTCTAGGCCCATAAATTCGTGCCGCGTGCCCACCGGACGGACGGCGACTCTCAGATGTGTAGTCTGGGTTTCTACTAATTTTTATATTGTTGCGCCGCCGTCCAAGTGTGAAAGCGACCACCGCTACATTAGCTATTCCACGTGGTCCGCCGATCGGTGCGGTCAGATTTTGCCGTCCGTTGTCGGTTCTTGGCGCATGGCTTATCGTGGCCCATCTCGTGGCGATCCGTATTTGCGGACGCGCCACTCGTTAGCGTTAGCGGTGGGGTGAACATGGTTTATGAGTCATACATAATAGGCCACCGGCAGGACCGCGCTGATGACCCTTTCGGGTGCCGCTGATGAGTTCATTCGGTGCGCCTGAAGACTCCGTTTCTCTTGAGCGGAGCTCTCTCGTATAGAGATGAAGCTTATGGCGATTACAACAATGAACGGAGCAGAGTCACCGGATGTGTCACCTGTCGAAGACGGTGGCTGTCCCGCTGTTCTAGGCACCAAACCCACCCACTGACCCAAATCCGCGACTCGGGCGCGATCAATCGATTCCATTCTTCCCGGTTTGTTGGTCACTTTCGGTGCGAGGTATTTATTGCCGATCAAATGAAGTATGTCAACACTTGTCCCCGGACCCCCGCCGAAAAAAGGTGCAAATAGTCCCTGTCGATTGCCATTCGGTTTCCGGGGGCCATTTGGTCCGGCGAACGGTAGACAAACGCCCCGCGAAGACATTAAGTCAAGAGGCGAGCCTCTTGCTCTTGGCGGCCGCGTACAGATAACAACGGCAGCCGAAAGAGGGCATCCCGAAGACCTGCGGAGGTATTAACTGCAGCCGTGATGTAGTGAAAGAGAAAAGGAGCAAACGACGGAGAGAGCCTGGTGCGCCGCCACCACCACCACCACCGGTTCACACTACGGTGTGAAATGAGATCCAATTAAAATTAGCATAAGTTGGTACCCCCCGAGAGAGAGAGAGAGAGAGGGCGAAGGCGCGCACAGGAAAATGCACTTTTTTGTTCGACAGTGTGTAGCTACAAAATAGCCACGGAGTCGAAGCCGGGCTGGGCGATCCGAATGAGTGCCGCTGTTCATAAAATACATAATGCATTTTCGCTCTGGCCGCGGCGCGGTTGCGCTTTTACTGGCCCTTATGTTTTTTTTTTTGGGGTGCCCCCATTCATTCCCGGTTCCGGCGTTATCGAAGGTTCCGGAGTACGCTTCCTTTCCCAGGTGCAATTTGTTTGTTTTGTCCTCGAAAAATCCACCTCGAACTGACCTCACGATGTCGGCGTATCGGAAGCATAAGACAGATGTGAGGCTGTGGGAGACAAATCTTGAGACAACCTTCCTTTCGTGTGCCGCCGGATGGATTTCCGCTTCCTGCGCTGCGGTGATAAGCTGCCCGGCAGGAAGCGAGCCCCCTGCAGGATGTTTAGCTTCTTGTGGGCGATGTGTAAATTGCTGCGGTCGGAGTTCTGGGGAAGTCAATATTTGCGATGGTGCGGTCTAAAATCATAATCGCCATTCGTGGAATAAAATTGTATCATAAACGGAGGATGTAGCTTAAAGTGACGTACCGATGGGCATCACAGCACACTTGGATGCAAGTTAAAGACCTGACATGGCGAGGAGCCACATTGCCGCATTGCCATAGCAACGTCACTGCTGCTGTCAACGGCGTCCGTCCGTCAGCGAGCTTAGAGCTCTCCTTTCGGAGAAATCTGCAATTTGCCATATTTTAATCACAATTCGAGTGCCTTTCCTATTGCTTTTTTGCGCCAGACATCGGACTTGGCCCTTTGTGGCCGTCTGTGGCACATGTCCTGGCCTTTATTTTCGGCACATTCGCCGCGCGGTCCTGTGCAGTTTAGTTTGCATGTCTCGTGGTATTGTCATTTTCTTTCGCCCGCCAGGACATTTCTTCTTTTCGAAGAGTGGAAAATCCCATTTTTTTTTTTGGGCGGACTGGCTCGGTGCTCATCAGCCGTGTGCCGGCTCGGAGCCGATTTTACATCAACGCTCCGACCCGAAAGTCGTGCGAAAGAAATGCATTTTTCCCGGGCCCATGATCCTAACTAATGGTGGGCCGCACACACACACACACACACAGGTGGTGCTATGTCGGTGGTCGGTCAATTTCACTTGACGAAGCTCTCGACGGCGAGTCGCTCGCTGGTCGCATGCCGGAGCCGGCGAACCGAACTAATGACACCATGCATCATCGTGCTGACATCGCGAGCGGCCACCCCACAGCTTTCGTCCCCGTTACCGATGCCGTGAAAACCTCCGGCACACCGGCGGTCGTCGTCAACGTCGAATGGGCCGGGGATTCTTTGGGCCGTGCTGCAAAGGACATTAGTGCGAGGGCGACAGGCGCTGGTGGGCCTTGGATGGTGCTGAAGATGGAAACAACTCCGTGATGAAGTGCAGCGCACCGCGTCGCACGCCCGTCAGGACTCTGTGGCCATCGACGTTGTCCTGTGTGCCTGCAGGCCGCGTGTTGTGTGCCGTACGGCAAGATTCGGCATTCATGAAACACACTCGCGCGCCCGGCGAGGCAAAAAGAAAGCTCCGAGGACATTCGAGGGCCCCGTGCCACCCAAGATAGGGTACCCGTGTCCCGGCCAGGATGGATGCAAATAGATGATGTTTGATAATTATTATGTGTTCGCTTTTGCTTTGCTGCTTCTCTTGCGTCGTCGTCGCCGGCATCGCGTTTGGCCAAGTTTCATCTTTCGGCTGAGGCGAAAAAAAAACGAGATCGCACAAAGATCGTCTCTCGCTGGCCGTCATTTGGTGTCACCCAGGGGGCCGCTAGTTCCGGGACTTCCGGCCAAAGCGATCCGATACCGGGGAATTCAGAACTGGCGCATCGCACCCAACACACATGTGGGAGGCCGTCGCCCAGCGGGCGGGCTGACTGATCCGTGTGCTGGTCCCGAACACACACACACACACAGAAGGTGCATCCTGCAGATGGCTGACACTTTTCAAACCCCGCCGCCACCGAGAGACAAGGTCCTCCGCCCGTTCTCGACGCGCGAATTCCAAGCTTTCGTCTACCCGAGCGTTTGACGGTGTCGCGGAGGGTTTTTTAATTTGAAATTCTGTTAAATGTGTTCCGTCCCCAGGAACCGGGGAGCGAGAGAGAGAGAGAGGGAGAGAGAGAGCGAGATAGTTTTGCATTTTTATTGCTAAAAGAAAATTGATGGGAATATTCTGATGATGGGTAAATAGCGAAATGCTGAGCGAGTTTCGAACGGGACGGGGCGAAGGGGGGTCCCCGGCGGGGTCGGTGCACGACCCATTGCAGTTCCGGGGAACAAGACTCCTAGTGTACGTGGGCCCCCGGACCTCATGCGCTGGGGACATCTTTTGAACGGATCCGCTCTCTTTTTATTCCGCCGCGCCAAACGCAAACAACGCGTGGCGTGGTTGATTTTGGTGCCCGGTGCAAGGATTAAATAAAAAGTGGAGCACGGCCGTGGGTTTGTTAGGATACGGGGCCAGTCCAGTCCATTTTGTGCGGCGGTTGCTAAAAATCGTTCAAATAAATTCGGGACCCGGGACTCGTGGTTCGTGATTTTCTAAACTCACCATAAATTCGAGGCCGCCCCGGTCCCGGGGTGATCGAATCGCGGTTTTGCGTAGAGAAAAATGGCCGGCACAGGCACAAAAAACACGGTCGGTGTACCAAAATGCAGTTCATCAAATCGCGAGCGGTCCGTTCGCGCGGCGCCCGCTTTGATTATGGTTTATTCTCGCCCGGCCACCAGCCAGTGTTTGTCTAAAGGCTGATAGCAATCAGTGGGCAAGCGAGCGCCACAGCCACAAGTCAGTCTTCCGGCGGCAAGGACCGCAAGGATGTGGGGAAAAAACCCGCAGCGCGATGTGCAAATTTCTCACTCACTTCTCGCAGTAACAAACGGCAATGCACCCGGGCAGACCCGGATTTTTCCCGGCGCTTTCCCCACAGATTGGCCGCGGTGCACTGCGCGAAAACGGAAAAGAAAAATCAGATTATCTCTGCTGACTTAGGCCCGGCTTTGCGTCAGCGCCATTTTTTCGCACGTCACGCAAGATTCAGCAGGCGACGGCGATGTGTTTTATAGGTGTGAGTGAGTGTGTTTATATCGCCGAGTTGAGTACGGGAGAAGATTGACGTTGGAGGCGCTTTAGAATGGAGAGTCCCGCATTCTGGACCGTGTATGGACTTGTGACTTGTCACTTGCAGGTTGGTCCGGGGTTTTTTCCAGTGGATGCCGCTCGGAGTTAACAAATTGCTCGGAAGGATGCATCGGAGATTTTTTCTCATCAAATTCTCAAACTCACCTCACAGGAGATCACTCCGAAAGGAGACCTACTGCGATCTGGAATTTAATACCGAATTTAAATGAACTGAACTTAATACCCAAACCCGCCCGGAGTCGGTAGATCCGTGCTGCAGGATTTGTGTTTATAATTTTTTCTTCCACCCAACCCTGCCTGTCTGTGAGTGTGTGTGTGTGTGTTCCGGAATCAAATTCGTCAGAGGATACAGCGCCGGTGGAACATGAGAGAGAACGAAAAAGGATACCCCGGGGCCGCCAAACTTTGCACGGCCCGGAAGCTGGTTCAAGTAATAAATGATGAAAAAAGCTTTTTCCCCCCGCGGCCTCGGGCACCCCCCGGGGGGTCCCTGTCCCGGTCGTAATGCATTTTGCCCCGCGCCAGCCCTAGGACCCCCGGGCTCATGCGCTCTCTCTCTCACACGAGGAAGAGAGCGGGCTCGCAGATGGAGCCAGGAAGGATATCGATTGCATCGCCACGCTGATGCTGCCACGGTGGCTCCGGATGGGTGGCGCTGCCGGGTGGGGAAGAAATAAATTCTGATTTCCGAGGAATCCGGTAAAATATTAAAGTTGGCCCCCCTCCTGGTGCCCGGCTTCCGGTGTGTCGGCGGGGATGGATTTCTTTCTTTCCTGTTGCCATTTTTTTTGCGCTCCGCAGTGCCACTCGTCGCCAATCGAAGGTGTCCCCGGTGGAACGGATCTTCCCCCGGTGACTGCCTTTCTATGTGTGTGTGTTAATAGGAAGCTCCCTACCCCACGCCGGGGTCTCTTTGGGTGATTTTAGGAAAAATTGCCCCAAAAAGCTTTCGCAATCAGTCAGCTCCGTTGTGCATCGCAGGACCGCTCTCTCTCTCTCGGGGTGCATGTGTTGCACCGTCTTCCGCCGAGGTCCTTGGTGTGTTCCTTTCGGTCGTCCGGTCTAGAGAGAGCGAGAGGATGGCCCCCCGTGATAAGAACTCGAAACGACTCTCCGAGAGAGCGGGAGAGCGACTGGCCCCCTTTCGTGGAAGGTAAAATGATTGTACCGAGGGCGAGGGGGGTCCCTCCCGTGGGGGGTGACATATGCGACACATGAAACCTGAGAATGTAACTCCGCGACTCCGCGGGCGACACCGAAAAAAAAAAACGAGGAACCACGACGAGGAAGTTGAAAGTAATATCGAACGAACATGGGTGGTGGATGGATGTGGTGAGGAGGTGACGGCGGGTGTCGTGAGCCGCGAGATCGCGAGTCGTGAGACCCAAACCGTGGGGCTATTGAAAAGGCGTGGCTAATCGACTCTATTAGTATAAGTGTCAATTCCGAACCAATACATATGATGAAGCGATTCTCCCGATTTTCGGTTCATAAAAACCGATCGCGAGCGAGGCCACGATTACCGCCCTCGGTGGCCCCCCACAAACCCCTCGCTCCACATGCTGCTCCCTGTCTCACTCGCGCCGCTGACTTTGATTTTCAATGTTTTCCTATACTGCCAACGTCTCACTCTCACTCTCTCACTCTCACGAGCGCTCGCCGCGTTTTCTCTCACACTTCCCCATCCGATGTGGTGAGCGAGACGGAACAACAACATCGCACATCGCATCGCATAATAATGTATCGATGAGACCCGCACACACCTAACCGAGCGAAGGAACGAGACCGAGAGCATACAAACGGCATAAAAAACATAAAACCAGGTTCTTTTGAGGGGAACCAACCAACCAACTTGCAACCACATGTTCTTTGACACGCGTAAATAAACACTCACCGCGGGCGCTCACCTCTCGATTCGAGCGCTGCTCGACTGCTCGAATCGGTGGCGCGCGCTCGTCTCGGGGTATAGCGTTTTTCCGTCCGAGAGTGCTCGCGGCCCGAAGACGGAGCGAGAGCGAGCGAGTGGCAATTTCGCGCACGGCGAGTGCGAAAACGGGACCACCCGACGGCACGCGGCAGGGACCGGCACGGCGACCCACGAACGCGAAGACGGCGCGCGCCACGAATGTCGGCCAGAGTGTAGGGCGATTGAGGCGGATTAGTTCACCGCTGGTCCAGAACCAGAAAACATCACATCGCTTTCCGATTGGGGGTCGATCGTCGCCGATGACGACGACGACGACGCGGCCAATCCGTTACGACCGCGACGTCACGATAAAAGGGTCCGTGCGTGCGTGCGTGCGAATGTGAGTGAAGCGATTTCGTATGTTTCTTCAGGACGAACCAGGATCGGACGTGTGTTTCGTGTGTGTGCCGGTTCACGCGTGTGTGTGCAGGTGTGTCTGGGTGATCCGATACGATCGAGAACCGCAACGGAAAAAGGCCAGCTTTTTGTCGCAGGACCCCCGGGGAACCGGAGATGCAGTTTTATGGCACTCGCGGGGCCTCGGATTGTTTTGCGGTGCGGATTGTGAATCGCCGACCACACAGCTGATCGTTAAGCCATAAAAATCGATCGAAAGAAATGCGAACCGCGAGCGGCCGAGGAGGGGTCATAAAAAAACCGTCGTGGCCATCGTGTGGTGCAATAGAACCATCCAGCCTTTGCTGTGGCCCCGTTGCAGTTTTGGGCGAATTTTCGGGGGGAGGGTGCTCCGAAATTCTGCCGCCAAAGCCGCCAGGGACATAAAATCCCAATTAATCGAACGATTCGGTCCGGGCCAATTTTTTTTCCTCTCTCTCTTTAGCGGGCGCGTTCTAGAACGGTGTGCGTGTGTGTGTTTCTTGTGTTTTGTGTGTTGTTTTGAGGGGGGGCCACGGCCAAGTGCATGCCGGCAGAGGGTGATGTCCCCGGGCGGAACAACCCCAGAATGAACCTCGGATTGAAAGAAAAGTTGTAGTAAATTGTTCAGCCGCAGCTTGGGCGCACCATCATCGATCGACGCGAGACGCGAGTTTATTGGTTTTCTGTGTGAGTCCTTCCGTGTGATGGGGTCCTCTTCAATCGGTTAGCATTTAGCAGCGGAAGAAAAAAAGTAATAGAAATAATTCCCAACCCGCCGCCGTCGCCAGAGTTCAGTGATGCTCGCAGTGAGAAGAAGACGGAAGAAAAAGGTGATCATCATGTGCTGAAACGGGCGCGGGCATCCAACCGTGCGTGAGTGTGTGTGTGCCGTGCGTGCCGTGACAGGGGCACCAAAAATTGCGTGAATCACGAGGGAAAAAAGGAAAAAAACAAAAACAAACACGAGTGTGTCACGACCGGACGACGACGGCCGGCCGGAATCACGGCTTCCCTAACGAACCCGGTGCTCGTACCCGGCACCGAAGGACCGGGAGGCGGCGGAGGAGCAGTGTCCGCTTCGACCGACCGATCCGTGGCCGAGGCGGGCCGAATGCAGCCGACGATTCCGCAGGGCGCGACGGGAGGAGGCAGTGATATGGACCTCCCTGCGGCGGTGCAGCCGATGGATTGGTTGTTCAAAAAGGAGCGCATCTATCTGCTGGCCCAGTTCTGGCAACAGGTAAGACCGACTCTAGAAGGCTCTATCCCCTTTAAGAGCGGTGCGTACGCGTCCAGGACCTCCTCGAGAGGTCGCCGCGCGTTGACCCCTTTTCGGGCGCACTTTAACTTTCTGGGGCTCATTTAAAATTGATAATTCGACCACCGGCCTCCGGGGTGTCGCTTGCGAAAAAAGACACGGGGGGGAGGGAAGGTGACGGGGTGGCGCGGTGTAACGGCTTTCCGGCCTACGACCTACGCCGCCCGGTGGGTGGTCGTCGAGAACGAACCCTTTTGCGAAGGCGCTGGCGGTTACTGGCGGAGTCCGGAGGGGAAACGTCGCGTCGCGCCGTCGTAATGCCGCAAAGCCCGGATTGTAGGAATATAGACACTGACACTGACACTGGCTACAACAGCCAGACACCGCCACAACCACGACGACGACTCCGACTCCGACGACGACAATGAAGATGACGATGATGATGATGATGCTGGTGGTGGCTGCGATGATGGTCGGTCGCAAGTCGGAAGTTGCCGTTGGGTTTAAAGTGTTTACACTTTGGTGAAGTGTGTGCGGCCGCCTCCGTCCCTCCTGTTAGTGTCCCCTGCTTCTTCCGGTTGGTTCAGTCGAGGTCGTGGTAGAGCTACTCTTGGTATCCGACCGACCTGCTGGATGGCAGATTTTTGTACAAAATTAAGGCCGGCAAATTAAGTTCCAAATCGCAGCGTTTCGCAAGTGTTTCGGTCGGGTCGTGAAGTGTAATAAATGGTACTTTAATAAACTACCGAATTTGTGGCAAAAAATCTAAAAATATTCGACTAAAAGGACCCATTAGACTTACACGGAACAAGAGAACGAAGAACCCAAGTGCGGAAGGCAAGAAATGACCCCGAACATATCCCGTAAAAACACCGACGGGAGTTGATCAAAATGCGGCCTTCTTTCCTGGAGTGATTTTCCTGGCCAGTGCCCTCCTCGTTTTTGGCCACCGACGCTCCTTCTTTTTATCTACAAAACATGTGTTTGTTTACGGTGATAATTTCTTCACGAACTCGGCCATCTAGAACCGTGTTTTCGGTGCGTAACAGCCAGCAGCCAGCACGTGTGCCCAAGTCGGGTGCAAATAGGGCTGGGGTCTGCGTTTGCAAAGCCGACCGACAGCAGGGAGATAAGTGAGCAGAGAGGGCCCCTGTTACAACCGTGGTGGTGGTGGTGGTGGCGGTGGCGGTGTATGTTGCGTGTGCTTAATTTATGCTTGGGAACACCCGGCACAAGTGCTCTCTAGACACACACGCGCTCGCGGCCCCAGAAGCGCCTGCATCGGAATGCATTTTTCGAAGTCTTCGTCGTCGTCGTCGTGGACCGTTTTGATGGAATTTCCCGGTTTTCCGATTTAGATGATTTTTTTTGGGATGGTGATGGTGGCCACCGCTAATTAGCCACCAATCAGCAGCCCCGGAGAAAAATGGGCGATTGTGGGGGTTTATTCAAACACGACCCACACATTGTTTGGCGCGCCCGGTTGGTGGTGATCGATAATGACGTGAAAATTGGTCCAAGACCGATCGGACCGTGAAACTGTTCCAAACCAGGGTGAGAAAGATAGAAAGAGAAGGAAACGAACGCAGCAAGCTGTTCGTCATTAATATACAATCAAAGTCTCGTTAGGTGCCACCGATGCTGGTGGCCACCGCCGAACTGCAGCAATTGCAATTTTCGTTCCTCGATGATTGGCCTTCGATTGATTGGCCCGATAGAATTCCGGCCGCGGCACCGGAAGGAAGTGATTTCTCGGGAATGAATCAAGAAAGGAATGGTGATAGCATTATAATGGCACTTCGGGCAGGCACGTGAGATGAGAAGCTGATCGGTACCATGGCAACGAAGCGACAGATGACTGAAGAAACGTCACTTTGACTTACGGTAACGTTCAACTGTCACACGCTTTGCGGCTTTTTAAACATATTTATTGCACAATTTTGTGTCAAAAATTCACCTCTCTTGATAGTTGGAATCGCTTGGGAGAGGGAATAATTCTGGTTTCGTGGGCCGTGTGCGGGTCTGCAGGACACGGGACGCAGCGTGGTGAATGAATGAAAGCATAAAAAGAGAGGCCAAAAGCATAATAAAAACAACACCGTGGTTTGTGGCCAGCAACACCCTTAAGTTGATCACCGCGTTCTTTCACTCACTTTCCCATCTCCCGACCTGTTTCTCGCCCTCTCTCTCTCTCTCCCTCCCTTTCTCTCTCTCTCTCTCTGATTATCTCCGCCAGTATCGGGGTGCAGCCATAAATTGATTAATCTATCGACATTTGTTTCAAAAGATATGGTTTTGATGCCTTCCCATGTTAATGCGCTCCCTCCCTGGGCGAGAAGGTGGTCCCCCCGCCCAGGAGGACTCGCGAACGCAGTGTGTGTGTGTGCCCGTGGCCGTGGGGTGGCCCCGGTCGTTTTAAAAAGAAAATCTGATAAGATTGTGTGCAATCGCAAAATGCAAAATGACACACAGCACCGCAAGTGCGCGGGGAAAAAGAAAACAATTTCCAGTCCCTCCCACACACACACACACACACAGAGAGAGAGAGGGACACACAGAAATAATCATCATTATCCGTGCATCCCTTCGTGGCGATCGTTCGTGGTTTTGCGGCGCGTCGAAGTTCCTGTTCGCTGCCGGTGCTTCGATCCTTCGAGCAACTGTAGCGGAGAAAATGTATCGGTAATCATCATTATTTATTATTGAAATTGATACGATTTTAATAACACGTTACCTGGCGGGCTGGCGAGCTGGCTTAGGGAATAAGTTCTGGTTTTCCGGCGGACATTCGGATGCGCCGCTGCCCCGCGCGCGCGCGCGGCGGATCCGGATTCGTCGAAACCATCGATTGACCGCGCGCCGGCTTCGATCTTCGTCCGCGAGCCGAAAGGGAGGGAGAAACAGAGAGAGAGAGAGCGAGTCAATTCGCGGCCACGATCGAAGCCAATGATGATGAAGCCAAAGATGATGGACGATTGACGAGTGAAGACGAATGGGACTCCGGGGCCGGCCGGCCGCCGCCGCCGTACCGACGACGATCAAAGATGATGGATATCGCCCGGGGGCCCGCCAAGGACTCCCCGTGCCGGGTCAGGCCCGGGCGGTGGAATAAAATAAATAGACGGTCATTTGTTGCTGCCAATCGCTTCGCTTTGTACTGCGACGAGCGAGATGCGCCCGTGCGCATTCCGTCGATCGTTCGCCTCGCGATCGATTAAAGCTCCCCCCCGAGAAGACCAAGGAGGCCGGCTCTAAGGAGGCCGGCAACTCCCTGGTCCCGGTGTGTGTGTGCCAGGGCGGTTTCCGGCCGGGTCGGCTGTCGATATCCTGAGGGGATAATTGGATTACTGGCCCTTCTCTCACACGACCACGGATCACAATTGAGCACGATTTCTTTACGACGGAAAAGTGCCGATTTACGGCCGGCCCCAATGGCGTCATTCGCGGCCATTGCCGGTCGGTCCTCTGAAATGCAAAACCGCAAACGATCCAGTTCGGAGCGAGATCGCGCCAGTCAGCCGCGGCCACAGCCGCAGTTATGATTAAAAGCAATTAGAACCAATCGACAAGTTAATTACTTTTCATTTGAATTCCATACCGATCGGTTGGTCGGGCGGCGTGAAAAATACCCCACCATTTGGCGCCTCGAGTTTGTCGGTGTCGATGTCGGTGTATGTTGCAGAAAACGGTGCAGCCGAGGGGCCCCCCCTCGGGGGTATGTTGTCTCCGGTCCATAAATAATACAAGTGGCGCAGGCGGAGCGCGCGTCGCCGGGATCGATTCGATTTTCAAACACGGACCCCAACCAGACACACATTTCACTTGCCGCTAATTAAACCGGGACCCGGCGGCGACACACACGACATGGTGGGCTCGGGGGGGGCAATAAAAAGTGTCGGGAACCGATACGGCCGCGTCTCGTTATTGGTTGTGAAAATAATGAAGCGTTTGCATCGTGATGCTGTTGGGGTCGGATGGCGATGGCCACGCTTCTTGTCGAAACATCGAGATAAAGTTTCATCGGGAATTTTTGCGCTTAGCGAAGCCACCAACCCGGGAGGTCCGTGTCCGGTGATCGCTCCTGTGAAAGAATAGGAACTCCGGCTACGAAGCATAAACAAAACCGATGTGGGGCCTCAAATTCCGGAAGCTGAATATGGCTGACGAATTTTATGTGCGTCGTCGCCACCGCCATCACCGCCACCGTCGTCCCTCTGATCACCATTCATCGTGAAACACGTGTTGTTTGCGCCATCGCCGCGCACGAAACACGAAACGGCGCCGGTTCTGTGGCCGCCGTGCAGAGAGTCTGCACGGCACGGCACGGCGGCGGGGTTTACGAGTTCAGTCTGTCGCGAGGTCAAATCGACCGGAACGCGTAATGGCGGTGCCGTCGCGATACTCCTTCCCGCCGCCAGCCTCCGCGATCTCCGCGAAGGCTGGCGATCGTTTGCGATCGTTGCGCCGTGTTGCGAGTCGGTTTCGCCGAGTTGCCCAATCAACGGTAGCTCAGCAGCTAGTGCCCGTTATTATTAGAATGTACATATTTTCACCTCGTTACTGTCAGAATATAAATATTATTGAAATTATGCTCTTAAAAAGGGCCGCACGCACAACGCCGACCGGCGCTATTTGTTGTCCCGAAGTTCCAATGCGAAAAATGCGACAAACTTTACGTTCGGAATAATGAGTGCAAAGTCCGGTGCAATCTTCCGTCCGGCAAAGTCCGAACCGAACCGGGGTGTGAAGTTCCATTTTCCAGCTAATTGTCGTGACACGACCCCGTGGCCGTGCCCGCAAAGGATCGGAGCGAGCGACGGGCGAGCGGATCTCTAATTGCGTTCGCTTCTAATCGCTCGTGACACGAGTGCGGCCCGCGGAACGCACGATCGTGCCGCCGACCTTATCTCTCTCTCTCTCTCTCTCTGTCGCTCCCTCGCGTTGGGGTCGCGTTGGGACACTTTAAACGATTTTTCACACCACACCAAATTCGCCGTGATTTTTCGAATGACGACAATCTGTTTGGCGGCGGCACCAAATAATGCGCCACCGTCAGTATAATAGTAAAGGTACTTTGTGGTGATGCATAAATGTAAGCAGCGAGTGTGTTCAATGATTTATGACGGCCCCCCCGGCAAACCAACGCAAAACCACGACAATCATCGACATAAAATCTTCGGCCCTCTCTTTTGCGCGCGCCCCACTCGAAACAATAGATAATGAATTAATTCGGCGTAATCAACGGGTTTACACACTACTCGGGCCCTGTCGGGCAGGACACACAGTGATATTTATAGAGGACCCGTAACAGCTCATCACTCATACAGATAGTAGGGCGCGACCCCGAACTCCTGTACTGGACCGGGGCTTCAAAAAGGCCCCGAAATAAGAGGGAAGCTTTTAAATAAATTTAGCAAATTACGCCACAACAAGCCGCCGACACACAGACAGAGAGAGAGAGAGCCGGGGCGAGAGAGAGAGAGAGAGAAGCAAAGTCGGAGTCGAAGTCGAAATGTCTGATTAATATCTGGAACAATGACTTTAATTAAGCCGCCAGCTTTCGAGAATTTTTAATGATTGGTTAATAAATTCAGCCAGACCAGATGACGAGCAGCGACCCCGAGCCGAGTGTGGGCCGGGGTGGGAGACTTTACTTTACTTTACTTTATTTTTTCTTTTTATGTCTCGGGTCTCGCCGAGAACAATGACTTGGGAACCGTTGCGGTGCGCGCGGGCGATAAAACACGAACCCCGCGGTGTTTGCAATTGTTGCCGCTGACCCCCGCGGGGGCGATGGGGGGCTTTTCGGGGGTCCGGGCGTGGCCCACGCGGATCGATTGTGGTCATCTTTCTTCGCCAACGTCGAAAAAGACGAAGCTTTTTTAAAGTGATTTTCTAATGTTGCTTCAAAACATTGCGATGAAGACTAGATCGCTCCCGAAAGCAGCTCGGGGCTACTGTCAATCAAATTGCAACGGTTGCTAGGACTGCTGTACGTTCTTCTGTAGCTCGAACCGGGAAAAAACCGTTCCGTTCGTTCCTGATAAAGGCGCAATTCCTCGAACCGTCGCCCGAGATAAAATGGTTCACCAAAAGTCGCACAAACGGATGAGAGCATAATATTTTCGACTCCTTGTGGCCGCACGGGATATCAATTGGTGACCCGTCGTCCACAAGAACGAGGCTGTTGTTGTTGCATTGTGCTGTCGGTCCACTTATCGGCAGTGCTCTGGCCACACTGGCCGCCTTATCAACCCCGCACTAAGAGGAAGTGAGCTGTGTGATAAAACGACGATCCGAAGGCCTTCGGGTCGATCGGAAATAGCTAAAGTCCGGCCTGGCGCGGTCGCAGTCGAAACATCATAATTTAACTACTATCGCCCGGCTACCGATCGCTACTTCAAATCCATCAAAACAGACCGAGGGGTTGTTAACACACACGGACGGACCGACCGCTAAAAAAACGGGCCGGGAATTAGGGGGCCACCTCTTTTCCACCTCATTAATGCGATCCTCTCTCCTCGAGCCGTGAGAACACACATATTCCTTCCATTCCTTCCTTCATTAGCATAGGCCGGGGCCGGGCCCAAAAGGAACGGAATTTACATTTTTAACACCCGTGGGCCCCCTCGTGGCCCCGCACGGGTAGATCACGCACTCTAGTGTGTGTGTGTGTGTGCGCCTGGAAGTAGAAGAAAGCTCCCGGAAAGGGGTCCAGAGGCGCGTCAGTTCTGCTAAATTGCCCCCCCCCCGGTCCCCTTGCCGCACACTAAGCTAACAGCTGTCGTTCGCGGGGCCACCCGAACCCGTTTCCCCCCCGGGTTCCGGCATGTTTTCCCGCACAGACGCTACGACGCTAATTTCCTAACGGTGCCGCCGCCGCCGGCCCGGAGTGGGTCGCGGATGCCGCGGATCGGTTTGGCCTTCGGAGAAGCACACACAAAACAAAACAAAGCACACACACACACACCGAAACCGAAACGAGAAAAAAAACACAAACATGCACCCAAGATACTCGTATTAATTACCGCCATCGTCGTCGGTGCAAATTAATCAATATATAATAAATGAATTTCTGCTCCGGGATCTCCGGGATTCGGAACGGTGCTGCCGGTGGGGGCCGCCACTGGAAGGCTCATTATTTTGTAACATGATCCCCCCCCGGCGGTCCGTGGCCTCTAATCACCTTCCCCAGCCGGCAGCAAGAGAGCGACAAGAAGACGATCGGCTCAATGGCGCGCGGGTCGATTTGGGCCCGTTTGGTTTGTTTGTTTATTTCGAGTCGTTTCGAGGTGCTTCTGGTGCCGCTGCCTGAAGATCGGATGATGTGCTTCGATCATAAAATAACGACCCACCCGGCCGACCGACCGGGCGGCCGGGGCCCACCCACGGCTCACCGAGAATCGAAGCCCGTGGCGGAAGCGAAAATAACATAACTTTGCTCCGCCGAGCCGCCGAGCCGCGAGGCACGTTAATCGGGTGTAAAAATGTGATCGAAAACTGTCACTCGTCATCAACCCGAGGACAACAACCGCGGACTTGCTGGTGTGCGTTGAATAAAATTTTATTGTCATTCCGCCGATTCCGCTCTCTAAGAAGTAACGTTTATTTTATTTCAACGTCCCCGACGTTCGTGCGCTCTCTCTATGAAAATAAATTCGGTCGGTCGGTCGGTCGGTCGGTTGGCCATATTTTAAGAAAACACAACGCCACGATCGGTGGATCGGCGATCAACAACAACAGCTCGATGCCGCGGTTCGCGATCACCTCGCCGGCCGCGGATTTGGATTTGATAAACTTCACACCGGGGGCCGGCCGGGCATTGATCAATTCGGGGTGTCCCAACCGCAGAACGCCTGAGCCGAGACCTCGGCCCACATTTTGGCTCCGCGACGAGCACACAAAACAGTGGCAATAAAAGATGAAATAAATAAATGGCCATTACACCTGTTATTAGAAATCATTCCGCCCGGCGACCAAGAAGCCGACGAAGAAAACCCGTAGTGTGGCCACCACCAGCAGAACAATGCTCCCCATTTTGTCGGTCGGTGTTGCTCAAGACGCTTACGCTATTTTTAACCGCCCGGCCGAAGGAGAGAAAGAACGCGACCGCAAGGGGACGACAAAATCTCGCGCAGGGCGGGAGGTCGGTGGCGACAAAAGGGTCATAAATTGATGTTCGAATGACTCACACTGTGTGTGTCACCACCACCACAAGAGCACCACGATGCTGCTGCTGGTGCAATCATTAGTTTTAATTGAAACTTCCGCACAAATCCGAGACTTTGTGTCGGTCCCGGGGCACTGTGCTCTCCCTCGATCGATGAAACGCGATCATAATTTCTTTCTCTCGCTGAGTCGCGGTCGTCGTCAGAATGCATCCATTTCCGTTCTGCGACGTTCGATCCTCGAGACGCTAATTGCTCGGGGGGCGTCCCGAAAAAAAAACGAAACGAAACGTTATTAGTTCCACACTGGTTCTTCGATCGGCAGCGACAGCGATTGACGGAAGCCCTCGATGGATTCTTTCGAACCCGGCCCGCCGCCGGTCCCGGTCCCGGTCGTAAATCTCACACGCTCTGTGGCCCCCCCCTGCTGGCCTCTGGGTGATGATGTAAGGCCGGGCTCGCGGTTTGTTGGGAACCGATTCTTGGTTCGCTTTTTTTCTTCTCGTTGCTTCTTTGGGTTCTTTTTTATGCGCAGACGAGACCGACTCGACAATTGTCATCGGGTTCCGGACGACCGAGGAAGAAAGGGTCCCCGCGACGAAAAGACGAAACGGATGTGAACCGGGCGCGTTCCTGCTTTTCTTCTCGCTGCTGCTCTTGGGATCGGATCTTAATCTATAATCCATACAGTGCATGGGCAGAGCGTGCGCGTGGGTTTTTGTCACACAACGGCGGATGGCGCGGTGATGACGATGCGCGCGGCATTGCTTCTGGTCACGAGGATCGATGTCCCGGGCGATGTTCCCGTTAGAGACACGCACGGCGATACGCATCGCCAACACGCACCGCACACCACGCAGAACAATCTTCTCCGACGTTTGCTTCGCTTCCCTCTGTGGCAAATAATCGATCGGTCTGGATGGTATTGTTCCGTGTCACAGTGATTGGCAAGATGAGGAGCCGCCCCGGCGGGTGGAGTGTCGTGTCGTGTCTGGGGACGATGATTTTTGGCAATGGCACCGCCGAGCGCCAAGAAAATCGATGATGGGCCGAGAGAGCATAATGCAGCGACAGACAACATGTGGCGTTTATGGCATGTGTTGTGGCCCCATGCTGTGGTCGGGCCGATATGATGCGCAATTGCCCTTCGCAAGCAGCATTAGCCGGATGATGCGCCTGTGTATCCTCCCGCCACACACACACACAGAAAGCCGAGTGCCGAGTCCCCAGAAGCACACGCACAAAACTCTATCAAAGTGCTCGCGATCACATAAATCACGAATCTGAATTGACTCTAATGATAACATTGCCGCTTGATTGGCTTTGACTCTCGGTTTGCTGCTGTTTGCTTGCCAACACCGAGGACCCTCACACACACACACGCACTGGCGTACTGGCGTACTGGCAATCGAGCTGATAAACGCGTGATGTATCGTAACCTCTATCAACAACCATAATCCTCAACCTGCCGCGGTTCGATGCCAATAGAATGCCCGGCCCGGGGGAATTCAATTGGAGAAAATCATCATCCGCGCGCGCCAGTCGGTCCCGGCTGCCAATCTGCTTCTGCTGTTGCCGGCTGCTGCGTCAATCGGTTGCAAAACCGGATGTGGCGCAAATGGCAATTTTCTAATCAAACGAGGCCCCCGCTCTCGGGCGCGATGTGTGAACCAAAGCGCAACAAATTGCCGCTGCGGCTGCTCCTGCCAGGGGCCGCCGTATTGATGTTTCGGGTATCGAGGTGGCCCAATCATCGGCGGCGGTGGCCACCAGACGAAAGGCCCATCGAGTGCGCTGGCAATATAAATGTAATATTTTTATTAATAATAAGAATAAAGATTTATAAGGCCCATAAATAAGGATAAAGATCTTCCCTTTCGCGGCGGCGGCGGCGGAAGAGCGTCTTTGGCATCTGGTTCATTAGATGAAGGATTCAAAGGATGAAACAACCCGGCTAGACCAGGCCAGGTCAGGCCAGACCAGTAATGAGAGGTTTATTACTTGCGTCCTGCAGAAGGATCAAATTATCGTCCTAATGAGACAAAATAAACGAAGATAAATCATACATTATGATGGCTGACGCACTTAACGCCCGCTCGGTGTCCTTACGTTGTGTTGCCGGTCAAGCGACCGCGCGTTGTCCTAGTTCGCACTCTGCACAACAATGCACACCACCTGCAGCAAACCCGGGGCGAGGCGTTTTTAATTACAGCACGGCCCCTGCTGCCGCAGGAAAAATGCAGAACGCAGCGCATAAACAGAGGAACGCACCGTCGTAACACGCACCGACCGGGAACAGAACCCTTGCGAGGGCAAAGTTGTGCACCGTACTGCGGGATGTCTAATGGCCTTTGACACACTTTCGCCAGCGCCCTTCGGCGGCGTTGTTTGTGTTCCGAGCACCGAGCGAGGGTGACGCACGCAAGTGTGTGCGAATCGTCCTGAATCAACAAGCACACACGGGGGCCCGAACCTACGCGGCGTAACATTGTTGCCAGCCTGTGGAGGAGTAAAACACAGAACGAGATTATTAGAAATTAACCGGGATCCTTCGGCGCAGACTTCGGCGCTCCTCTGGTATTGAATGCGAATCCGAATCAATAACACACCTTCTAGTGCGCTTGATGCAGTTCCTCGGGACGACGTGTTTTACGGTTTATCTACCGTTTGGCATCATCGACGCCCGATCGACGGCCTGGCAGCTAATTATTTATAAATAACTCATCGAACACGGGGCCCTCTCCGCTTGCCCTCGCTCTCGGGGATGGCCATCGTGAAAAAAGGTTCCATCTCCACCAGCACGCGAACCCCGGCATTTTCGCGTGCCGAGCAGCCATTTTACATCCGTCAAAGCCTACTACTCCACGTCGCGCTCGCCCCTCGTGCAATGATAAAATCAAACCCGAGGAGCGCGTGCAGAGTAGGCCGCGCCAGAACGGGGGGAAAAATGTTCCGGCAAAAAAAAAACGGTTGCGGTTGCACTTGCCACGGCTTCGGACCTCCGAGGAGCGCCTTGTGTTTTGCGCGCATAAATGGAAAAAAATTGATTACGATCTGTCACGCCCGAACCGAATCGTTGTCCGTCATCATCATCGGCGGCGGCGGCGGTGGCCAGAAAAAGGTGCCAGTTGTGAAGTGCAGTTGCAATTAATTTCCACTCGCCCCTCCCGTGCGTAAGGATGCGTGATTTTCACGCGGCACCCGGTTACGCACACCACCGACACCTCACGCATTGTTTGTGTGCCACGAGCGGCCCACTTAACCCGCTCAGGGGCCGGTGTTTGTCCTGGGCGCTGGTCGCGCACCGAATCGACCCCTTAATCGGTGCCGTGAAACACTGAATTGAAAATTGATGTAATTATCGTTCGGATCGCACGGGTCCGCGGAGCAGAGCCTTTGGCGGGAATGGCGGGTTTTATATAATTGCGATAAAACCCATTTTCCGGGGTCCCGCGAATGACACAATTGCATGTCGGCCGCCGGGCGTCGGCACCTTTTCCGCTTCATTTCAATCAATTTCGTAAATAAATAATGATTAATTATAAATAGACCGTCCGCCCGCGGGTCCGGGTGGTTAGATTCCTAGTGTCGGAAACGGGGAGCTCGCTTTTGACCTCCTTCGGTACCGGAAACGTGTGCCATCTTTTCTTCCAGCCCCGGAGGGGATCGATCGTGAGGCTAGGCTTCGAAATCGAATCGATTCGCTAGGCCCCGAGGCTGGCGGACGGGCCGGGACGACAGGCGTCATTCATTCGCCGCTTAATGAGTCTTGCATTTTAGATGCACCACCACCAACAGCAGCAAACGGTGATTAGTTTCCTGCCCGAGTCGGGCTCCAAACCCAGGGATGGATTCATATTGGCGAGGCACGGAACGAGGGAAAGAAAATAAGATGTGAATAAACCGGCGCCCGGCTAGTTTCAGAGTCTCGGGTACACGTAAAAAAAGGTGTACTCTATGCAAACGATCCACTTCTCGAACCGCGCCCATTCATCGGCGGCAGCAAAGTATTGACTTCCGGTTCTGGCCTGTCTGCCACCGGCGCTTCCGGTGCCGGAAGTGATGCTGGTTTGTCTCAACAACCAAAACGAAAACTGGGCCGCGAGCCGCGATTGGAAAGACGCGGATCCTCTGCCCGATCCGATCGAGTGGCCATAAATTACAGTTTATTGTTCGATGCGCCAACTAATTCCCCTCCCCGAGGACCGAGGATTGATTTAATTCGAGCAGTAAATCCTCGTTTCCGGTTTTGAGTTTTTTTGCCGACCGACGACAGTTGCGTTACGGATGAAGATAGTTCGCTGGTTTCTGGTTCAGTTTGTCACTCTCTCAATGAACCGTTCTTTCGCTTGCCCCGGAAAGTGGATTCGGAAAACCGGTTCCTGGCGTTTTCCCTCCCAACGGCCACCACAATTGCCGTCCTGAGCAGCGCCTTTCCCTATTTGCGTACAGCGTTATTATAACGAACTTATATTATTTGTTTGATTATCGACGACGACGACGATGGCACCACTACACAGTCACAGTGAGGTTCGGAGGCAATTTTTCAATGCGAAAAAAAAAACTAGTGCCGCCATTAAAAAGGTCCTGCTGTGTGTGTCTGCGCGCAACGAGCCCCTGAAACGAGAGGGATATGTAAAATAACAGGGCGGAGAAAACTAGTTCCAATTCCCAGAGGCGATCGCCTCAGCAGCAGCAGCGTGTAAGGGTAATCAAATGCAACATACCGTGGGCTCAGCCGACAACCGGCGGGATGATGATGACGAAGATAACGAACCCATCCTTTCGGGATCGATTCGCGGCGAACCCTCCTCGGTCTCGGTGTCGGTCGCGGCCTCGGCCGTTTCGCGTGGATTAATAAAACATCATCCACGGCGTGGTCCGCGCGCGCGATGGAAGATGTCTCCCAGGAAGCGACATGCCAGGGACGGGCGACGGGAACACAACCCGACCCCGAACCAGATGGGCCAACGAGTGGGGTGAAGCGACCGGGCGAGAGAAACCCTTCAAGGCAGAAAAGAAAGAAGACGAGCAAAAGTCGATAATTTATCATCTTTCACATTAGATCACCATCGATGGGGCCGGTTGTTGCGATGGGTTGCGGGTTGTCAGCCATCAGCATATGCTGAAAGAGTCAGCATCATCGGTGGCATGGGGCCGCCAGTGCGTGGCGTTGTCCTGTGGGGCACACACAACAAGTTATAAGCACTTTGCCTTTTTTTCCGGTCCCAACTCCGTGCTGCTTTTAGCAATAATCGTCGACGTTGTCGTCGTCGTCGCGGCCAGAAGTAGTTCTCCTGCCCCCGGGGGCTTCGATTATTGCTGGCGGGCCCCATACCGTACCGGCGGCCGGGCCATAATTTATTGCCACTCGCCTGCCGTCCCCACCACTACCGCACAGCATAAATACACATACGCGCGTCTATTAGCACCGAGCATCCTTTCAAAGTCGCATTATTTTCTAATAATCGTTCCGATCGGGAAACGGGACCAACAACAACGGACGATGCGGGACCGCAGACGTGCTCTTTGTATGCTGCTCTCCGTGTGTGTGTGTGTGTGTGTGTGCATTAACACAACGGGAACCCCCGGGGCGGACCCTTTTTTTCTGGTTGGCCCCTTGGCTGGGCGCTACCGAAAATCGGCGGAATGTATTGATGATCATGTTTGTGTCGTAAAAATTTTGGTCCGCCTGCTTATGCTGCCGGGCCGCGCTATGTTGGCCGTGCACGTGTTTCTGCACTTCGTTTCGGGTTCGCTGTCCCCGGGTTCCTTTTTTTCCCGGGAATTAATTGATTTGTCCGTCGACGCGAACTGCTGCCCGTGACGAGGATTTGGTTCGAGGCCCATTTTTTATTGTTTTCAAAATTTCAATAACGGCTGAAAGTGATACATCAATCATCATTTCGGGGTGGGCGCGGGCGCGTTCGGTCCGATTATGTATTCCGATGCACGCCCTCGCGTCTCGGGTCATAAAACGCACTCCGCGGGTTCGCTTTCTTCGAATTCATCAGTCGCGCGCGAGGCTCTCGATGTCTGACTCACCTCAGCCACCGCACACAAGTTGCTAGGCGACGAGGACGACGCCGCCGACTATAACCACCGCAATTTGCGGGTTTGTTATGTCGGCGGACGCGCCGCACGCCAGCATAAGGTGTTAATGTTATCATTTTGTATTAAAATCTAATAATATTCAAAGCCGGCCGGTGACAAGCTGTTATTGCTATTCTTACCACTCGATAAACACACACACAGAGCGCAGGACCCCGAGCCAAGGCAGCACTTTAAAGTGGCGGTGGTGGTGGTCCGTCGAGTGGAGAGATTCGATGTCAATGTCGTCGTCGGGGCGAAATGCCGATGCAGAACCGAAAATGCCGGTGCTTTAAATTTCGAAACTTCCGCGTGGTGCCCACTCACACACACACAATGGCCCGGGTTTAATGGCTGCGGCGGCGACGGTGGGTGGGCCCGGTGGGGTAAGGGTAAGTAAAAGGAAAAGTTTTCCACCACCGGCGTCCACCACCGACGTTCACTACTCGACTGCGTGGTGGCAATTGTTGCTGTAAAGTGCCGGTCCTAGAGGCCCGGAAGCCGGCGAGGGGAACGTCACACACGTATGCGTACGCTTCCTGGGAACTTTGGGCCGCGCGCACAGGACACGCACTCCCGGCCGCCGGAAGGAAGGAAGGAGGCGCAGAAATTAAAGCACTTTTCGTCCTGGCAGAGCGGGCAAAAGTTTTCCTCCCCGGAGGGAGTGCTGGAAAGCCGCTTAAGCACTGGTGTGTGTGTGTATGAGGGAGGGTGGTCGGTGAATCTCACTTTCGTTCTAATGAAATAATAGTTGATGACACGACGACGACGACGACGACGACGACGGAAAGGATGTCATCGGTGCACTCGGTCCTCGCTGCGTGCGATGGGAGCCACATCCCGGAGCATCTGTGCTGAAAAGACACAAAGCAACCTATTGCTCCACTGCAGTCCCGTATCCGTGTGTGTGTGTGTGTGTGTGTGTGTGTGTGTGTGCTGATTTTATGACACAAATGAGCAAATGCCATGGCCGTCGACGGCCGACGACGACGATGACGACGACGATGGATGTTGACGGAAAACTTTAAGGCATTTGTGCGCTCCATGACGTGCTTCGATCGAGGCGCACCAGATGACAATGACACAGTCACAATGTTCCGTTCCGTGTGTGGTGTGTGAGTTTGCTCCGGTTTGGCCGATGCTGCGACCGATTTAAAAGGCTCACCTCACGACGGCGCAGCACGACATTTACCGGTTTGGATGCGGAAAACAGCGTACACTGTTTTCCACGCAACTCCGAAGTGCGGCCGTGCGGCCGTGCGGCTGTGTGTGTGCGTGTGTGTAAACAAACAACTGCCAGCCCGAACCAGGGACCGGGGAATCGGCCACGCAATTAACATTAAGTTTTACGATGAAAGTATTTTAGTCGCACGCACAAAAGAGCAGGTCGCGAGCCCTTTTTTCCCGAGCTCCCGAACGAAACGCGGCAACGGCGCTTGACAGCGCGGTGATCTGACAGATGACACACCGCCGCCGCTGCGATGGTGTGCGTCTCTGTCGCTCTCGCCACGCACACACTTTGATCGGGCCCGTAATATTTTCGCTGCTGCGATCGATCGAATTGTGGGACGAGTCGACGGGCAAAGAGATGAAACTTCGACAGGTGCTCTGGCCTATGTCCCCCCGGGCCGGCGTTCTGCTTCCCCGCTCTCGCTCGGTCGCTCGCTGGCCCGGCTCGAAACGTATTAATTAATGGAACGAATTTATATTTATATAAATTATATCGGATCGATCGGATCGTGCTGACGCTTTTTTCCTACGCTTTGCTATTGCTTCCTGCACACACACGCACGTCCAAACGGGGGACAGGTGATTGATATCGATCAAAGGACGGCCAGCAAAGGTCAACCGCCCCGCAGGCCACAGACTCTGGGTGCGGTTGTGCGTGTCACCGTTCATTAGACCGACCCCGCGGTCCCGTCCCGTCTTTGATCCTCGCTCCGATCGTCGGTGTGCGTCAGGCTTAATGCTGGCGCAAAAATCCCCTCATCACGCGCGTCGGCGCCAACATCGCGCCGCGTGTGTGTGTGTGAGGGTTGTCGCGACATCATCTGCTTTCAATTTAACAATTTATTGCTTAATTTCGGTCACAGCAGCGCGCCCGATAGAGTAGGATCGAAATATTCTTCGCAGTCATCGTCGTCGTGGTCCGTGGTTTCTTTTTTCCACGAAACCAATCCCCTTAACAGTGTGTTGGTGTGTGGTTCCCTTTGGCACTTGTAAATTAGCTGCCGATATTAGCTCCCCGCGCGGGCGACAGAAGATGAATTCGAAGCATCATAAAACGTCGAATCCGAATCCGCGGGTTGAAGAAAGTAACAGCGTCAGACGGCGACGACCCCACAGTCAACCGAGTCATAAAAAAGTCGATTCTTGGGCCTCTCGGCGTTGTTTCCGTTTCTTTTGCCGGACGGGACGCCGGTGAAGTTGAATTTTAAAATTGACACATTTCCTTGCGTCAACCGGGTCGAGGTAGTATAAATCGTTTCGAAGAAAAGCGGAGCGGGAAAACCCGGACGGCAGGTTGTGTGGCCAACAACATTTCGTCGATCGATTTATTAGTGGGCGCTACCCGATTTGACAAGCCCGCCGCCACCGGAGCCGGAGTTCCATTTCGACACTCCGAGACCGAAACCGTTGAGCTGATGGGAGCATATTAAATCCTCCGAGGCGTCCCAAACGGTAGCGGGGGGAAGGCCCGTAAAAATATAGTTGTCGTTTTCCCGTCGATTTTTCCACCCCCGGGTCCCTCCGCTGCACTCCCGTGTATCGAGGGCATCGATTCGATGCCTTCCACGGCGTCGCCGGGAAAACCCACGCCCCAGGCCCGGTGGCCACCTGCCTGCCTGCCTGCCTGCCTTGGCTGCGCGCGCGGTAGACGATCGTAAAAACGAGAAATTTATATTTATTTCCAATAAATAGTGGGAAACGATATTTATGAGCTTCCCGAGCTGAGCTCTCGGTTTCCCAAATGTCCCAATTCCCAAGACGCACCGTGCTGGTGTTTTGATTTTTCCATACACCAGAGAGTGGATCGGGCCGGGGTCTCCCACCACCCTGCTGTGTGGGTGGGTGTATTTCTGTTCGGCGCGTTCCCCCATGCGGGGGCTAATTTCATGTGTAAAGCCAGAGCAGCCGGGACGGGACAGCAAAGAAAACATTGTGCGATTGAATCGTGTTTCCGATGACCGAACACGCGATTCGATCGTTGGTTTTTCGGCTCTTCGTCTTCGACGGTCGTTTCGTTTTCTTTCCACCGTCCATCGGGGCTTAAGCAAAATATTTGGTTTATTTGAATTTAATGGACCCTCGAACAACAACGGAGCCGCGGTCATTATGACACTCTCGCGTTCTGAGCAGCATCTTCTAAGGGGGGACGAAATAAACATTCCTCACACTGCATCACACTGCGCAGCGTCAGTGATCGGCGATTGATCACTCGGCTCGGGCCATAAAAAACACAAATCCCCTCCCGAACGATGCAACTACACTGCACCTTCTCCGATGACCTTCGCGCCCGGGACCGCTCCGATGATCGATATCAGAAAATCATTAACATTTAATTGAATTACGCCGTGAACGAGCAAAAGAGCGAGAGAAAAGATTTTATTTCCCACAAACGCGCGTATTTTAATGCGCCTTTCGGGGCGGGAGCCTCGCCAAAGCAATAGAGAAGCGCCGGACGGAGTCGAAAAAAAACAAAAACAGAACCCAGAAGCGCGATGCGGGCGCGATCAATGAACTTCTACCCCACTGATTGTTAATTAAAATTCATTTAGACGCCAAACTCACACAACGCCAGGCTTGATGGGCTTTTCGGTTCTCGGTTCGGTTCGGGCGCACTCTGTCGGTTAATTATCGATAATTCCTTGCCCGGCCACACCGAAAGCGATGTTCGATGATGGTGGTGCGCATTGATCCGAATCGGTCCGTCGACCAACGTCCCGCCGACGTCGAGCCCGATATCGGTAAATTAATCTTTCGATTTTTACGATTTACCACCATTCACTCGAGAAAAGGCTCCCTTTGTGTGTGTGTGCCCCGGCGCTAGAAGTAGTCGCCAGAAAGGACGGCCAAGGGCGAAAAGGATGACATCAAAGAGATTCTTATCGAGGACGGCTTCTAGCATATTGTTTGTTTTAAGGCTTAAGGCACAAGGACTCGTCCCGACGACGACGCCGACGACGACGATGATGAAAGGGTTGACGACAATCAATTGATTAACCTGCCACGGCATGGCTCGACACAGGCTGGCAGGCTGGCTGGCTGGCTGGCGGAGATTAAAAACAAACAGAAGCATAAATCAAAATTTGTCCTCAAACCGAACTGATCCGCCCTCGGCCCAGCATGGGATGGGTGAGGGTTTGCGCGTCACGCTGGCGCAAATGGGCGGTGTATTACACATTTTTAATTGATTCCTTGCGATAATCTCTTTGGCAATCTAAATTGCCCGACTCTTTGCCGGCTTGTGCCGGAACCGGAACCGGTGCGTACGAATGCGGGTCGGGCTCGAGTCGAGTGTACCTAATGAGGAGCGACCGAACGCGAGGGTGAACTCGGCTCGGGTTGCAGTGGCAATTACGGGCTTACCGTTGTGTTGTGGCCGTTGCACTCGGAGATCATTAGATTTGATGCATATTCTATAGGTTTGCGAAATTATGTTCCTCGGAATCGAACCCTTGAACTCGGGGCGTGGGGTTGCGTTCTGCGTCCGGGGCACTCTCGGCAGGTCTGCGTGCATGTTTGCTGACAATAATGACCTCGATTGCACCCCATTGCAGAGGGTGAGACAGAGAGGGCGCACGGTGGTTGAGTAGAATGTCTTCAAACAGTTGAGCCGCATTTCATCATCGCTCGGCTTGGCTTGGCTCCGAAGAAGCAAAAATCGCAACATAACAACACCCAGTGCACCCCCGTTCAATGATCTCTCCCTGTCTCTCTCTCGAGAGAGATCTCCCTCTCTCTCTCGATCAAAATCGTTCACGCGATGATTCGCCTCGAACCCCTTTTAGTGGTTATCATTCGGTTCGGGCTTCTTGGCAACAACGGCAACAGGCCCCCCCCCGGAGCCCGAAGAAATAAGCACACAATGGAAATAAACATAAATTATTGCAGCATTATGTTATAGTTTTCCAACCACCTGCTGCCAGCTAGTTAGTGGCCCTGCAGAGGCCCAGAAATGCCACCACACACACACACCCCGAATGCATTCCGCCAGCACACGCTCCGGCCACTTGCCGTGGGCACGGATTTTCCCACGTGGAATTTCAGTTTTTCTCACCACCCGGGCGGCGGCGTGTTGCTGTTACGTCACGGTTGTGTAGAGCCGGAGCCACGCCACAAGAGTTGTAAAACAAATAGATAGCCGGTCCACCGGTGGTCGGGAGGGTGGCATCGAAGGTGTGGTGTGGTTCATTAGCGAACGTGTTGGCCAATTGGGTGACTCCGAATGGCCGCCGGATCATTGGCTTCTACTGGTTCGATTATTAGCAGGAAAAATCAGTTAATAAAGTTGCTAAAAGAAATAAGAATAATCGGAATAGGAATTAGAGATGTCAAGCATCAAAACAAACGTGACGACAGATCGCATCACCTTTGACTTTTGTCTCGTTTGTAAACAAGCGTAACGATGAGTAACGCACAGAGAGCGACGTGAGATTGAATGTCATTGGCGAGAACGCGCGTCTCACTATGCGAGCTTTTGATATTATTTTAAGTTTGGTGTTTAAATCTTCCCCTTTTACTGATTCTAAGGCGAAAGGGATGGTGGTCAGAGTTCAATCGACCCAAAAAACCCCTTTAGGGACACACGAACGAGGGACAAATCCTGTCACTTGTCACACCGTGGCCAAATGAAATCGAACCGAAGTAGCCCGGAAAAAGCATATGTTTTGGCACGGGATGACATAACATCACACACACGTGTGGTCCCCTTCGCCTTTTTTTTCGATCGCCAACAAAATTGTCGATGACACTTTTTCTCGCTCCCTGTTTTTTTCCCTGCATGTGCCAATTATCGACCGACAATCGACTGATTAATGGTGATGTATTGACTACTTGTTGCAACCGAAGGGACGTTCCCGCACGTCAACAATTCCGCAAACAGCCTCGCCGTTCCGGAAACCCGAAACTCACGATTTTGTTCGATAGGAAAATAAACAATCGGGAGGGTAGCAAAAAAACGGGACCCTTCTTCCCGAGTTTCGCTTTTTAGGGGTTTTCCACCGGTTTTCGGTGCGGTCGCCCCTTCGCACGGACGAAATGCCTTCGCTCGGGCTGGCAGAGGCCATCGAAGCAGAACGCGGCGTGGCGATCAATAAAAGTGGCACGTCCGTTCGTCGTCGTCGATCGATCGAGGGCACACCCCACGTGTGTGGACACAGGGCCCGCGGGTTCGCGGGGGCAACCGATCGAATTCCGGGGGGCAGGGCGTTAATTCGGAGGTCGGACATGACGCGTGCCCACTTGTCAGCCGCTAATTGGCTTCGGTTCCATTCCATTGATCGGCTCGTGCACGTGGACCACCACGTGGGCATCATTTGAATATTCAATCCCGGGGTAGCTCGCCCCGTCCCTCCCGTGGCAGCTGTCTAATCAGATCTAAGGCTGGGGCCACGTGGGGTCTCCGTACCGTCTTCTTCTTCTGCGCCGCCGTACGTCTGTCAAATTTGTGGCCGATGATAGTCTTAATCAAATTCCTATGTAAATATTGGTCAACCCGAAAAAAGGATCAGAACTAAAACCCGAGGTCCGTCCGTGGGTCGTCCGGGCAGCCCGACGTCCGGTTCGGTATTTGATCGGTATGTTGACGTGGTTTTGGATCCTCTCCTCGTGGTGTCCCTGCCCTGCGCTGTTTGCACTTCGCCCGGGACCACTTCAGTCGAACAACGCCGGGCGAAAGTTGGCCAAAGAATGTGCCGGCGCCTTTTCTGCGGGGCGAACTCTACGAACTACGGATAGTTTCATTCATAGACACCCCCGTCGTCGTCGTCCGTCGGAAGGGGACCAGAATCTTGAGCATTCTTCATTAATTTCTCATCGAAAGTTTGCCCTTTTCCCCCCTGCGATAAGGAACTGCTTAAAGTGATACCTATCCCTTTGCGGCGGAAGAATGGGAACCGGTCGGTTCCTTAAAGACATGCTGCCGGGGAGGGTGGTGGTTCGGGGCCTGAAATGTCTTCAGCAGGAGCACCCGGCTTTGCGGCGTGTGGCGTGTGTGTGAGTGAAAGTGAAAGTATTTAGCTCTGATTGTTTTCCTCGTGCGTGTGGCACACGGAGAAAACTGTAACTTTTTGGGGCCCAGAAACACACGATGAGGACTTTAAGCGAGAGAAGGAAGTCCCCACACTCCGACGGAGTCATTATGTAGGTCCCCCCCTCGCCCGCACCGAAAGGTCAGGGTTACTTAAAAGATCATCAACTTGGTCCTTGGTCGGTTCGAAGACGCTGGACACACACAGCACGCTGGGTGGCTAATGCGCCCCGTGGTGGTGTTGGCTGCAGGAAACGTGTGTGTGTGTGTGTGTCTCCGGGTTGTGTCACCCCGGCGGCTGTGTTGGCAGGATGTCCGGGACGAGCTCCGGTCCGGAGACAAAGAATCTCTGCTCCGATGAAATACGGGCAAGCCGTCTTCCTGGCCGACGATGACCTCGCGCAGCAGAAGACCACGAGGAGCTGCTCCTCATAAGAAGGGGACTTTTCTTTAGACGACCCCAACACTGCTTTGTTCTCGGTGCTGTCGGTGTGTGTGTGTGTCGGTGGTGTTTATTAACGAAAAGACTAACGGCGGACAGCTGGACGTCTTTTGGGCGGCAGGTCCTTGCACCCCGGCAAAGGATAACAACAAACCACTTCAGCAGCCAGCCAGCCCCGTCCCGTCCCGTCCCGCGTGCACAGCGGGAAGGCCTCCAGCCGCCAAAGAGGTTGATTATGATTTAATTCCGAGTGATTTTGTTTGTTGTTTGCCTTGGCGCGCAGCCCACAGCCCGGTCTTCGGGGGGGCGGGTGGCCCAAAATTGGGCCGGAATCCAAAGGGAAATCTGGAGCATCTCGGAGCAAGACACGACTTTAAAACCCGGACAACACTTTCGATTTTCGACGCGAATCCTTCGTCGCTAGCGGCTGACGTCTGCGTTTGTCGTAATAAATTGTTCTTAATTGCTTTGACACGGATTTGCGCATAAATCAATAAGAATTTAATTTAATTTATTAGCGAAACACCACGCCCTTACGCGCGCCGCCGCCGGCCCCACTCACCGGGCCCGAGACCCGGGACAGGGCGAGGGACTTTGCACTTAATCCTTTCTTTGGCGAGGACACTTTTGGGCCGCCGAGAAGCGAGATCCGTCTTTAAATTGTCACGAAGCGAAGCCTGCTGCGAGACAAAGCGTTCTCTCAGTTGTCAGTTGACGGGGTGACATTTGGTGGGTTGC
Organism: Anopheles cruzii; assembly: GCF_943734635.1. Lineage (NCBI taxonomy): Eukaryota > Metazoa > Arthropoda > Insecta > Diptera > Culicidae > Anopheles > Anopheles cruzii. The sequence continues at coordinate 1,486,337 of NC_069145.1, read as the reverse complement.
TTTGTTTTTTGCTCACTTCACTTCAAGGACGATTCAGGTTGCTAGAGATGGCCCAAAACGGGAGAGAAAAAACACTGTTGCCGACGAGATAATTAACAGGGAATTAGTGAAATTAATAGGAAAACTTTAACCGGCAAAGGCACTTTTCCGGCACACTCCTTGGCGCTCGATTTAAAGTAGCCTTTTTGGCGCGACTTCCGATCACGTTTTCGACGACTGGTAAACCCGTCGAACCGTCTTCTAATTGAACATTAAAAGTGGGCTCCTCGACAACTATCAGCACGACTTCCCGATCCCGATCCGAGACCCGGAAAATGGCCGTCGCCCATTAAATTGTCCCCAAAATCCATAATCAAAGCCATGAGAGCCGTGCTTTAATCACCGGGCTAGCGGGGGGACTGCGACCCGATTGCCATTAACGCCGCCGCCGGTTTCGTCGTCCCGAACCGCTTTTAAAGACCATACTGTGTGGCACGGCAAGGATACTCCGCAGGCTCGAAAGTTTCTCTGCTTCATATTTTCGGATACCCATTCTAATAATTAAACAACCATCTCGACCGACCGACGCGGGACCGGCTAGAGTATCATTGCCACTCCGGGAATGTCGGCGGCCGCCGAAGCCGGGAGTCAGGGAGCAACATTTTTATCATAATCATCATCATAATGCTGCGGCATCATCGTCATCATCGTCGGAGGCGGCGACGGCGACGACATCGGCTAGCCACAAGTCTGTCGTCTCCGGCGACATGACATGACGGGTCTCTCTCGCAAGGCGAAAGGCACACCGAGAGGACACACTGCGTTTAATGGTCGAAAATTACTCCACTAAAGTTTGAACTTGAAACCTCCGTCCTCCGCGCGAAGCCTTTGCCGCCGTGATTGGGCTCCGAAGTCTTCGACCAGATATCGACGACGCGGAGCGCGCGGGATGCATCCGGAGCAGCATTTTTCGGTGACTTAAAACGCTCATCATAAATCGTCCCGAGTTCGAGTTTTCCCGTTTTTCAAGTGCTTTTTGAGGTTTGTCCTGGTCTTCGGTCTTAAGGGCCCTGCCGGCTTCTGGCGGTGAAAGTATGGGAAAGTTCCGTTCCGGCTTCGGAGGGAAAAAGTGCCCACTTTAAGCACGTTCATTAACGTGCGGCCATAAACCATCCTTCGGTGTGTCCTCTGCTCTATTCGAAATGTTTGCATTTAATGTATTTTCTATTGAGAAGGACCGCTTAAGACGAGGATGGGCCATGGGGAGGGCCGCATGGGAAGCGCGCCGTAAGAAAGGTTTTACGTTAATGAGTCGCCGGGGTCCTGGAGACCGGGGTCCGGGGTCCGGGGTTTTCCATCTTTGCGACGCAGCAACAGCTGACTGCCGGCGCTTTTCCGGCGCTCGTTCTCGGGATCTCACGGGCCGGGGTCGGGTGTGTAACAGAGACCGCAACACAAACACCAACTCGGCCGGCCGTTCACCGGTGTTACAGACACCCGGCCCCCCCCGGGGGTGGTGTTGAATATTTTCCAATTTTCCACCCAAGACGAGCCTCCCGAAACTCTGTGTGCGTGTGTGTGTAAGGAGCGTGCCGGCGACGAAGGCGACGACGACGTAATCGTTTAGTCGCGAAAATTCACCACCAAATGCCACACTCCGCACTCCGACGGTTCACGGTTGGGTGGAAAAACTTTAACTTTAACCCGCTTCCTGCTGGCTGGCTGGCGTTCGGCTTTAACTCGGCAGTGGCGTCCTTTCATCCCACCAACACTCGCTCTCTCTCGCTCTTTCGACCAACTTCCACATTGTGTAGTAAAAACAATGCGGCGCGTAAACCGCGGCGTGTTAAACATATTTGAATATCGGTTACGCCGCCGCCGCGTTCCAAATAAACCGCCGCCGAAAGGACGCCGGCGGCGTGCGTGGTGGCCGGGCGGTGTATCATAAAATTTCATCACCTTACGATATGCACCCCGCGGCCTAGCCCGGGCCACCAAAAATATGCGCCCCGCCCCGCCGGAACAACGGCTCCGAACTTGCCGGCCCCGTTCTGCATTTCCGCCTTCGCTTGTGACCTTCGGAAGTACGCTCCGTCGAGGCCAACCATTTAAAAACAAAGCCGATCGAAAAGCAACGGTATTTTGGTGGTCCTGCTGCGCCCAGGAACAGGATTTGCGCCCCGGTTTGGGGCGCACATGTTGCGCGAAACGGGGATTTGCGTAAGGTGTAATCGGGCCGCGCCGTGTGTCAGTCAAACAGAAGGTGGAACCGGCGGCCACCAATAATTGGAGCACCGCAATGCCGCGAAAGCGAAGGAAGGATGCGGCTCATTTAATGCCCGATCCGATTTGGAACGCTACGAGATGCATCTGCCGCCGAAACCCCGAAAGGAGGTCAGAAACAGAACCCCGAACAGGAAAAACGGGACGCCACAACAGACAAAGCGATCCTCTGGCTGGCTCTGGGTGTGTACCATATGTCCTCGGGTTGCGGCGCATCCTGAATAACGGGTCCTGTCTGCCCGCGCAGAGACAGAGAGAGAGAGAGGATTTCGAAGCTCCTGCGTGAGAAATCCGTATTTTTGGCCGCTTTTTGGAGGAGTTGAGTCATTTGGTGACACAAAATAAAGGTCGCTTCGAAGGCGGACCTCGCAATTGACCTCAATTTCCCGCGCGGGATGATGAAAGTGCACGAGGAAATCCACCGTCATATGTGGCGACTCGATTAAATAATTCCCCGGAACCCGGGAACCGGGACCGGGACCGCGGTATCAATTCAATAAATCCAATCAGGGCTAATTGAAGATGGCGCGAGCGAACGCCGACTGGCCGCGCGTAATTCGGTTAGTGCCACCGCTTCCCCGCGAGATTAGTTATGATCGAGGGCCGCCCGGACCGTCGGCTAAACCCTATTAACGGGTTGATGGATTCCGAATGGGAGCGAACCAAACAATCCGCGGAGATAAATCAACCCAATTCCAGGCACTCCTGTATTCAACACGATTTTATTTGAATCAATACCAAACACCAATCTAGTGTGCCGGGATTCGGGATCAACACAGAAATAGAATTAATGTCCCGAAATGCAGCTTGGTTGCCGGATATACTAAGCTTGAGGCCGTGTCCTCGGTTGTCCTGAAATAAAACATTCGAAGGCGAACGAGTTGGAGTTCCATTGGAAATTCATAAAAATTGAATAACTGCACCCGGCCACGGCCTAAAAGGAATCCGGAGCACATTAGGTTTCAGTCGGCGTATTAGGCCCCTAAATTAAATCCATATGGCCCCCGCGCATCGGCACGCAGCTGCGCCGAACTGTTTTTCCCGCGTGGTGCGTGTTTTTTGGCCCTTCCCCGGGGCCGGATTCGGTGTCAGGTTTCAGCCGAGTTTTTTTTCTTTTCGGTCGAGAATGTTTTGAACTCTTTGACGCAGCCTCCTTCGATTTTTTGTGTTGTGTTGTGCGCCTTAACGATCCCAAATACGATACGCGTTCGCGGTCGGGTGTGTCACCTAGCCCTAGCCCGTGTGGAACCTCTAGATATATGGGCGCCCATCTATTTCCCGGACACCTCCGGAACACGGAATATTTTATTCCGAACGCCCTCTCCCGAAAGAAACCCAAACTCCGTGGCCGTGGCCGTGTCCGTGGAATGGATTTAGCTCTCGGGTTCGTTCGGGTTTTTCTTTCCGCGGCGGCCCGCCCGGGAACCCGGAAGCTGGGCCGCCGTCAACGCAGGGCAAGGTTGCTAAATCGGACGCACTTTATCTGGTGGCGAAAGAAAATGGCCGGCTCCGGCGTTCAATCGCCCGTGTTCCGGTTTTCGCGGAGGTCGCGGAGTCTCCTCTCGCGGTGCATGAAAAATTCTCAGGAGATGAAAAATGGCCTCTTGCGCTCCTGCTTGCGCTCCGTTCGCAAATTCTAAAGCGAACGGCGAACGCATTAGTCAAGAAGGAAAGCGAAAAAGACAGCAAAAAAGTGGAGCCTTCACCATCATCACTCGAACCATTCCTGGTTGCCATTTTCTCGTCGATGATAAAAATCTTTCATTTTTCTATCGTACGCAAAAAAAAACGCAACACACGGCCAGGGCCAGGCCAGGCCCAGGCCGTCCTGCGAGCGAGCTACCTGCTGCCTTCTGCGGCCAGCCAACGGACAGAAAAGACCATCGACGGACTTTCTCCACCGCGCGCTCAAGGCTTCTCTTCGCCGACGCTACGCCTGCTACGATTGCCCTTTCCGCATTTATTATTCGCTCCTTCTTTATGTATCGCCGTGGATGGAGCCCATTTCCTTTTCGGGGCCGCCACCAGCCAGCAAAAAATCCATCTCCGTCCGTCCGTCCGAGCGAAAAGCTTCTGCTCCGATAGATGGATCACTTTCCCTCCTCCTCGCGTATGTGAGAGTGTATGTGTGGCCCCGCGGGGGGCACCCAGGATCAAATCCGGGGATATAAGACGAAGCGCATGACGACGACGGTATTGGAAACTTTCTATCATCAAGTATCGGTTATATCTCGATCCGGCCCCAAACGGCGGCTAGGACCAAGTGGGGAAAAACTGGCGGGGAGCTCGTTATATAAGACACGATGTCGCTTTTTTTCGCCGCTCCCCAGAAGCGTGCTCTCTCTTTCGTTCGCTCTCGCTCGCTCTCTCTCTAGCGCGCCCGGTAAAAAAAAAGCGCTGTAGGTGTGTACATAGGAAAAGCGGAAAAAAGGCTCGAATCGACGGATGGCAAACGGAAGCCACCGACCGCCGTCACCCCCCTGCTGGCCGCCCCCTGCTGTGCAGAATGGAATGGAATAAAAAGAAATCAATGAGGGTGGAGCCACTGTCGTCTTATCAGGACCCGACGTATCGTGGAACCAGACGTATAAATTTTATTTCATCGCCATCGTGTCCTCGCCGTCGTCGTCGTCGTCGTTTGTCTATCGCTTCTGTGTCTGTGTGTGTGTGTGGCCTTCGATCTGGGTCCATCTGCCGGTGTGTGATGCGAAAAAAAAGACGAAAAGGATCCTCCAGCAGCAAGTCGGTCATAATTTGTACATATTTTCGAGCGAAGCTCGTTTCGAATTCGATTGCAGAAGCTCCCATGACGCGCGCCATGGGAGGACTTTTCGATTTTCCACCACACACACAGGGACACACGGACACGGACACCAACCAATCGTTATCATTCCGGGGGGGGTCTTTTTTTCTCGCGTTCGACTTTATTTTATCTTCTCGCTTCGCTTAGTATGTGAACGACGATCGAACGAGAAGTTTGACGAAATGTGTGTGCCCGGGGGCGTGTGTGTCCGGGTAAATAATGCCGGGGGGAGCTTTGCATGCTGATGATAAGACCCGAGAGAGAGAGAAAGAAAGAGGGCACGAAGATGCTGCTCTTACAAACGGAGACCCCGGAGCTAAATCAATATTAAAGTGTAAAACGACGGACTTCGATCTGCGCTCGTCGTCGTCGTCCTCGGCTTGGTTCTTTTTCCGTGGGTTCCTGCTGGGTCTCTCTCGCTCACTCTCTCTCTCAGTCGTGGGTTTTCGCAAGCCACCCCAAAACGGAAGGCTCCCGCTGGCACTACATATGTGGCCCGTGTGTGTATGGGTGTTGGGCGAGAAAAGTTTCTTTTTTCCTTCGGACGCGAGAACTGAACGGAGTTTTTTTTTTTTGTTGCGGTTCAATTTTCTTTCCACTCCTCGCACACACACACACACTCGGGCACGGGCACCAGGATTAGTTCCATATATTTCCAACACCAGCATTCCTGGTGCGCTTATATGCGCTTTTCCGAACCCGGGCGCGCCCGAAGGGTGTTGATGCAGAACGCCGCCTCCCGCCGCGGGAAGATAAAGTTCGCGACCGGAGCGGGCGCGCAAAAAAAAAAACGCGAAAAAAGGACCCCATCAGCGTGCGCAGCAGCGGCACCTTCTCGACACGACGATCGACGAGCCGCCGCCGTCAGCCAGGTTTGGCCACTGGCAACTTCTGCCATCAAAAAGGTATTAAAAGCGCGGGGGGGGCTGAATGGAGGCCAAAGGAACGCCACAGAAGTGGCTTTGCTTTGGCTGAAGAGCGCTTTGGTCCAAGTTTTGCCCCTTTAAGGCCGGCGTTTTTCCGCAATTTGAAGTGCAGAAAACGATTTCACACCAACGAGCCTTGCGCCACCATTGCAACAATTCGCCATTCAGACTGGCCTCTCTTTCGCACACTCCGGAAAGGATTCCCGGAAGTGAAGAAAAGCGACCTCAGCGACCAAAACAACAGAAAAAAACGGTGCGGCAAGAAAAGCACCGAAGAAACATAAAAGCTTACCGAGGGGTTTTGTGCATATGTGTGTGTGTGTGTTGGGTAGTGCACTCTGGCGGCCAGAGGAAGCGGGGCTATAGATTTCCTTTTCGTGCACATAATTCGCCTGCACTTCGGCAAAGTTCCGTGTCCCGGTGAGTTCGGGCGCGCGCTTTTCCGGCCCCGACGAGTGGGGCTCACCTTTCTCGTGAGAGAGAGAGCGAAAGAGCGCTCGAGAGCGAGTGGGAAGATAAATAAGGAAGCGCCGAGAAAGAAAGGCGAGACCGCCGCGGCGACGGGGAGCAAAAAAACCCATCCCGATAGTAGTTCGATTCTTCGATACTTTCTTTATCGTTGCGCACGTAGCGCGCGCACGTCCTTCGAGAGTGCACATGACACGGCCACGACGAGGACGACGAGCACATGGCACATCTCCCCGCGCGTGTCAGTGTGTGTGGGCTCCAGCTACGCGGGGGGGATGATGTTTTCTCATATGCACCGCGCGCACCGAGATCTCCGATCCGACCGCCCAAAAAGGACCGACCCTGGGCGAAGATAACGACGATGGCGAGTGAGTGAGACCGAGCATGGGGCAGCACGCAGTGTTCTCGCTCTGTCACAGGACCGCATCTCGTCGCGTCGCGTCCGCGAACCCATCGATATGTATTTCTTTCCGAATCGAAGCCGAGAAGCCCGGGAACCGGAGAAAAAGAAATATCGATGACCTCACAGAGAGAGAGAGAGAGAGAGAGAGCTATCGATTTGCGGGTGTCTCGGTGTGTGTGCGCGATTTTTTTGCCCATTTATTTGTTGCTATACTATCTCCCTGCGGATAGATTCCGATAATGGGCACTCACCGCGCGGTGAGTGCCCACGGTGCACTCACGGTGCGACGGCGACTTTGATGCGCGCCGCGGTACATAAATCGTGCCGCACACCGCGTGACGTGAAATACGACCACCGAATGTCCTGTGACAAACTGGCCGTCACGTGTCACAGTCGCGCGCTCACTCGATTGTGTGCGGATTCCAATATCGCTGGCCGACTCTGTTTTTTTCGAACCCGATTTTATTATCATCGGCGACACACACATCGATGGGGACCGACCCGCGGTATACATGCTCGTGTACATAATAATCGAGGGTATCGATACGCGTTCGGTTTCTGTTTCGCGCCGAGCGGCGCAGGCTGTCTCTTTCCCGCCCGTCGTCGCGTTATGTGTGAGTTATTCGTTCGGTTCCTGTGTCGCTGTGTGTGTGTATGGTTTTTTTATGTTTTGTCACTCGCGTTTTTTTTACGTTCGTTCGCTTCTTTTTTTCTCTGTCACACCCGAACCCTCCGTTTTTTTCTCGCTCCTTTTTTGCGAGGACAGTCAGTGCGGTTATGTGCAGCCGATCGAGTGCCCGACACTCAATCGACGACTGCAGCCTCGATTTACCAATGCCTCGATTTACCAATACACACGCTCGCGGGGCAGGTATGTTTATATGTTGCGGGTCCACTGATCGGTTTTTCACGTCGCAAAGGCGGAGTATCGTTTATTGGTAACGCCTCTAACTTCGATTTTGGACCATTCGCCGTGCAGCGGACGCTTCTTCTTTTCGCCCTTCGCTTCTTTTCGCCGTCGCCTGCTTCGATTTGTCCAGCTGGTTTATATGCTTCCACACACACGTGCCCGCGATGCGCTCCATCGCATCGCTCGCGTGCCATCGAACTTGTCGTCAGCTTCCGGCGGTGATCCGAAACCGGAAGCAACAGGAACCGCGAAGAAGAATATGAGAGGAATTTAATTTATGTCCGCGCGGCTGCTGACCACTGCGCTGGGACCACCGCCCGAAGAAGTTCGAGAATTCCCAAAAGTCCCCCAAAACCTCTTCTCCGGACTGTTCCAATTTGTTACAGTAACTTTTGTCCGCCCGGTCCGCGCGTCTGCCCGGAACGGAACGGTGTTTTCCATACATATTTCCGCCCGCTCCGACCCCCGGGCGAAAAATTAGTGGTCCCAACACTAATTAAACGGTCCGAAGTTCGAAGCGCCCGGCGCGAACGTCGCTGGTGACCACGTGGGTGAGTTAATTTTATGCGGTTGTTCAATTTTACGACCTCTCACTCGCCGCACTTTGTGGCCCCCCCCGCTTCTGCTTCTGCTTCGTCTGGATTTTTATTCCGGCCGAGGCTTTCGGAGGCTTGGCTCCGGTTTCGGCTCCGGTGCGCCTTAGCGTGTCGATTTGCTGATGGCCAGCGACGACGACCAGCAAGACGACGACGAGGTGAAAATTGGTTAATTGGAATCCATTTCTTTGAGTGGCCGTTTTCATTTGGCGCTTTTAGGCCGCGGCCGGCCGTGTGGCCGATAAGCAGCTGTTTACGCGGCGCTTGGCATAAACAATTAATTTCCTTTCGGCGCCCGCTTTTTTTTCCTTTTTCGTTCGCTTCACTCCGATTCGCCATCTTTGAAAAGTGGTCCACGTCACGCCGATTCTTTGTTCGGATCGAGTCGCGCCGTTGCAAAGTTTTCCCCGGGCAGACCATCCTCTAAGCACTCCTGTGCATCGATTGGTCCTCGATCTGCACCGAATGGCCGTTATTTACACGCCAGCGAAACCGAATCGCAGCAGCAGCAGCAGCAGCACCATCTTTGCGCACTCGAGAACTGCATCTCCGTCTCTGTCCATCCGTCCATTCGGGTGTCTCACTCCGGCTCCAGCACCCCGCGCGCTTTATCAATTCCCGGGGCCTCCCGTCCACACCGCCCCACCGGGGGGGTTGCATACATAGACGGGCGCTTTTATTCTCCGTCGTCGTCGTTTCTTTACCGCTCGATAACATCTCATGTACCACAGTGTGGAGGGAACGCGGCCGTGGCCGTGGGTTCGAAAATACATCTCTTATCGGCCCCCATGGAGAGACCCCCCGCTGCCGCGAGAGAGAGCGAGAGAAGCTAGGTGTGAGCGAAACGGAACGTCTCAACATCGCGCGACACACAACCGAAACCGAAAACCGAACCGAAACGACCGACCAACCGAACGCGAGAGATGCGCTTTGATTCGATTTTTCGAATCGAACTGGCGAGCTTCGAGGAGCGGAACGCAAAAAAAGCTCCTGCGCTTCGTCTGTCCGTCTCTGTGTGTGTGTGTGTGTGTGTCTCTCCTTTTTTTCTTCTCCGGACTCCGGACTTCTATTGCTTTCTGTGGGCCACACGGGCGCCCCCGAGCGTGAGATGCACGAGCGCTTCTCGCCGACTCACTCTCACTCGCGGTTCGCTCGCTCGCTCGCACTCACTCAATCAGCCGCCTCTCACTCACCAACAATTGAAGAAATACAATTCCGGAAAATATCGTCTATCTATCTATATGTAAAAGGTGGAAAAGCTCCACCGCGCCACCCCCCTCGGGGCAGGACGAGCGAAGGAAGTGAGCTGCATGTACAGGCGCGGCGCTTTCTGGCGCTTTTTGCCATCCCGGAGCGCAATCGATGCCCGAACCCATTCTGCTCACTTCTCACTCTCGCTCGCTCACTCGCTCGCTCGCGCTCGGTTTCGCGGCGAAGTTCATAAACATTTGCCGGTGGCCACCCAGGCCGGGTGGTGGAAAACCCCCGCGGGGTGGGTTGGGGGCCGCGAGGTGAGTGCTTTTATCACACACACACACCCGCCGTCGTCGTCGGTCGTTTGGTTTTGGCTTTGCGATTCTTTGCGCCATTCAAACCGGGCGAAGGGTGTGGATGGTGTCCGAGGGCGCGCGCGCGCGGCACCCGCGGGGAAAACTCGACTGTGGTCTTTCTTTTCTTTTCCGGTAGCGCCACGAGGTTGCTCGACCAGGCGACCATTGCGACCGGTGCTGTCGTTTGCGGTTTCGCCTTCTCGAATCGATCGATCGTTTGTGACCATTCGGGGCAGAGCCTTGGGGCTGTGGCGAATAAAAGTGCTTTATGCTAACATATGTTTTATCTCCTTTCTACTTGCAGGTAAAATTGCGACACTCTAGCGAAGGCCATCATTTGACGCACGCCAATCTGACACAAAAATCTGCATTCGTCGCGGCGAATCAAGAGTCATCATAATCAAAGACAGCGACAGCGAAATTATGTTTTATGCTTACTGAGGCCCTCTTCGGGATGGGGATCCGCGAATCGTCGCGACTGGCCCCGTTCGGAAGCGCTCCCCGGAGCAAGACAGATTAAAATCGTGCCGCCGACGACGATCACGACGCAGACCAAGACGTCCGTCAGAATTAGTTGCAAGTTTTTGCAGTTAGAACCGACGGCGGCGACGGTGATGACGACGGCAGAGAGTCCTCATCTCACTCATCGCGCGCAACGGTCGCGTCGGTTTTTGAGGTTATACTCCTGAACTTGAACTTTGCGGCAGGCAGGCCTTTGCCCGCGCCGCACCACGCTCAACGCATCATGTCATTTACCCCAGCCAGAAGTCATCCTGGGGTCCCGTCTCTCTCGCTCTCTCTCGGTCGGTCGGGTGTCAGTGATGTATAAATTATAATTATGCATAAAAACCGCAAGCGGCGAAGAAAGGCGGATGGCAGTTATGCTGGTTGGCAGTGGGCTGGCTGGGTGACAGGGCGAAAGCAACAGAAGCAGCATATCGCGCTCGCCGCAGTAGGCGCAGCTGTGTGCGAGATGAGAGCTGCTGATGAGCCGGAGTGAGCGAGCGAGTGAGAGAGAGTGAGCGAGAAACGGATTGTGTCTGGTGAAGCGTGCGTGAAGCTGAAAAACGAGATATTGTTGTCTGGGTTTTTTTTCGTTGGTCGGTTCCAGCATCATCATCATCGTCGCGGTCGCTGTGAAACGGAAGTGGCCCAACAGCGAGCGAGCGCGTGTGTGTGTGTGTGGTTGCGTCTCGCAATTAGAATCAGATTTTTGTCATCACGATCGAGACGAGAAATGAAAAGGCAACGCGGAGAACGAACGAACCCGCCGGCAAGCAACGGACGGACGGACGGGCGTGTAGGCGTACGAGGGGGATCAATTGGGATCAATTTCCATACCACCAGCACCACCACCCCCCACGGCCTGTGTCTGCACATCCTGCTTAATGCTTGTGCCAAAAATGGGCGCGCGCAACAATTGATTTCCGGGCAGCTTCCCTTTTCCGGCGTTCGGGCCCGGGGCCGGCGTGCGGTTTGCGGCTCTTTTGCCCGTTTTTTTGTCCGTTACATTCCCATTCAATGTCCCGGGTCCCGCGGGCGGATGAATGCATCCTTCTGACGGGATGCATTTTATGACGATCTCTCGTTCGTTCGCTCCGTTCGCTCTCGGTTGCTGAATGATTTATCGGCCGATTGTATCGGCCGACTCCAACAACAAAGTCGGTTCCGGGGGTGGTGTGGCGGGGGGAAATTGGCACGCGCAACCCACACACACGCGCGCGATTAATTTGTACCCTCCGAGAGAGAGAGGGTCCGTAAATGGTTCGGATTCAGCACCGGCGGGAAGAAATTCTGCGACGACGTCGAGCGCCGCGTCTTGGCACCCGGCTGTGCCTCGGCATCTGGCGCACAGCACACACACGCGCCTGTGACCTCGTCCCCCTTTATTTTTTCGGGTGGTGAAATGCAAATTCTCGCCCTTTTTCGTGGCGGGCAGATATTAATAGTTTTTAATTTGCGAGTCCTGCCCCCGGGGGCCCAGGGTCCTGAGAGCGAGAAGACCTGTCAGCGTCGCCGCAGCGTCAAATGTGGCTCAATCACGGCTTCACGGTTATGCTGCACACGGTGGTTATGCTGCCCCGTCGTAGCATATATATTTAGCAGCTGCCGGGCCCAAACACCCGCTCAGGGCAATGTCACTTTCATCAAGCCAGTTGACAAGTTGCATTGTTTCGATTTGATCGTAATTAAAACAACCAAAGTGCCATGCACACAACCATCAACAACAACCGGCCCGCGCATTAAGCAACCCAATTCCAATTCCGGGCTCGCGGGTCCTTTTCTTTTATTTCCAACAGTGCGCAGCGACGACGGACCCCTAATCGAGCCTTCGCGAGGCGCACGTTTGCACTAATTTAAATTTAAATAATAAATCGCACACACACACACGTGCGCGCGCAAAACAATAGTGTTCCCCCCTCGTTGCGGTCGTAGTTGGCGCTCACGTGCGAATTGTCAGAGTGCGAAAGCGATGACAGCGGGCGAAAGAGACAGAGAGAGAGAGAGTCGTTTCGAACGAAAGAAGGTGAGCAAAGCCTTTTTGGGTGAATTCAAAAGTAATGCCGGATTTTTTTCCCATCTGCTTGGTTGATGGTCTTGGAATTGAGCAAGGTTGATGCTGATTTTTAAAGAAATTTACTTACTTTAATTACCATTTCCATTAGAACATTACTTTACTAACGATTTATTCTGTGGCTATTAACCGATTAATCAGTTTCTAAGCGAAATACGTCAATCCGAACCCTGAAAGTGCATCAACTGGAGAGCTTTCTGTTTAAGAGAATAATTTAAAGAAAATAAAAGGCAATTAAGCTTAGGCAATTAACGATGTCACCAACGTTACTGACTGATGTATTGGACACTCGGAGTGTTTTGTCCTTCAGTGGAGTGTCTTTTTTATAAATGCAGACTGAATTTAAGCCCTTTTTTATGCTGTTTCATTGCTCTAATTTAACATAATCATTACATTCGAACATCATTTAGCTAATAACAAACGGTTTTTGTTATAAATACGGCCCGGTCCGTTCTTCTTAGCTTAAAAAACGGTTTTTGTTATTTATTTCTTTTTTTGGCTATATTTATTCAGTTTAGATTTATTAAAATAGTTTCCAACCTAACGAGGCATTGATTTTAAGTGGTATGAAGTGGTGAACCTTCATCGATAGGATAAGGATCGGAAATGAATTTAAATCATATTTCGCTTGTTTTAAGCGGATTAAAATTTGTTTACCGACACCGGCACTACTTTCGAGCCGACCCAATGCTTAGACGGGTTTCTCACCGAACACAGGACGTCACGCCAACTGCGATGCAGCGTGCGACGAGAAGAGCAACGCTTTGATCCGTTTGCTATTATTTTTCTTCGTCCGTCACACCGCATCACGCCGTCTCGCTCGCATCGAACGCGGCCACGGGGGCCAGGTTTATGATTAATCAGTCAAAAAAGGAGTCCGCAGCACCCCCCATCGGGTTTGACCCCATTTTCGGGCCCCACACTCTGGGCTCCGGTCTCTCGCTTTCGATTTTCGTTCGAATCCTTTTAAGATTGACACCTGAAAGCGCCGAATGATGAGGGTTAATTTGCCGTGGCCGGCGGCGACGGCGATTGTGTGTCTGTGTGCCGGTGTGTGTGTGGAAAATTGCCCATTCGCCGCAACGTCTTTGAAGACGCGAAAGCGCCGGTAGCGTGTAGCGGCCCTCTTGGCCGGGGCCCTAATGCGTTCTCGCGGAGGGAAGTAATCTCGACACGCGATATTTCGATACGTTATCAATCATAGTCCGGTACGATTTCCTTCCTGAAAATAATATGCTTTCGGTTGCGAGACCCCTCACGACCGAGTGTGTGTGTGCCATGGTTCTTTGTGTCCCTCTCACTCGCGGGGGGGGGAGCCGATAATTTAGAACGATCGTCGAGCATCGGAGAATGAATTTGGTCGCGGGTCAGGCGGCCGTGGTGGCGGCGACCCATTCGTAATGACCAACGTCCGCATCACGAAACGTGGTCGTTAGCCGCGGCCACCGCCGCCGCCGCATGATGGCCACTCACAGTCCCCGGGCACGGCCGAGGAGGATGCGGGCGGAATATCGACCGAGTTCCGGGTAACTGAAAATGATGATCGCATGCTGGCTTCCACTTTTTTCGTGCTGCCCTTCGTTATGCTCTGTTTTGGTTTTAACTTTAAAACGACAAAAGTGCACCACAGAGAGAGAGAGAGAGAAAGAGAGAGAGAGAGAGGACGAATCAGGCAATACAGTTGGCTTCATTTATCTTCGGGGTGCGTCCCTTCGGCGGTGGCGGCGACGGGTGATTTAGTGGGCCTTGTGTGCCACTTCCGCCTAGTTCGCCATTATTTTATTTGTTGTTTGCTTAATTCTGCATCTGCGTGCGTGTGTCGCGCCCGTGTGTGTGTGTGTGCCGGGGGTTTGTCGCGCGAAGGCTGTCGAATTCAATGGCCTCCTCGCGTTCGCGCGTAGGTTGAAAGCTCAATTTTCTTCCACCAGCCGGCCGCCTTCAAGGTGTTTTGTCAGTTTTCGTGGCGTAATTTGCATTTACCTGTCAACCCCGTGTGCTCCGGCCCCCCCGGCCTCGGTCTTTCACGATCTGAATCGAAGCCCAACAACAGGCCTCCCGTTTCAGTGCGCCCGGGCCCCGGTGGGGAGGTTTTGAATAACAAATAAATTCGTTTATTAACAAACGAAGAAAAGAAGTAATTCAATTGAAGAGGAAAGAGTACGGCCACGGGCTGTGAGGAGCGGCCGACGGGACAGGCGGGGAGGACATTAATTTAATCTCTCTCTCCGGTCTCTTGTGCGCGCCGTTGTCGATGAAGTTCCGAAGGAAGCTGCACAACACAGCGAGAGAGAGACCCTTGGCTGATGGCATTCTTTCCGTATTATTGTTTCCGGTATTCGGTCGATGATTTATATCCGATTTCAAATTCGTCTTGGCGCACGCAGGCGACACTCCGTGGGCGAGTGGCCGGCCCACGTTTCGGGCGCAATTGTAGATCGAATTTCACCCCTCCCTCCCGGTGACCCTCTTGACCGTGATCCGCGGCCGTGAAGGGCACAACGAATTGGGAAGTGCGCACCGAGAAAGCCTGGCCAAGGACACGCTGCTCCCCAATCAATCGCCAAAGCAAACAATGCTGTAATGCTTCACCGGTCCACGTGTACTTGTGGCCATTTTGCGCCCTCTCAACATCCTAAAAGTTCCACCCCGTTGTGACCGCATGTTTACGTAACATTACAAAGCCACACATCGACGGGTGGAAATTGTCACCGTTTGATATGAATCTGTCGATAGGCCGGTGTGTGTGTGGCGCGGATAGGGGCGTGCGATGGCCTATCATTAGGCGGTCGTGTAGTCATTCGGTGTGTGTGTGAGTGTGACAACAAAAACAACAACCCGTAATGAACGGCAAATTAACGTGCCTTCTCCGGGCGTTTTAGGAACGCGTTTCTTGTCATCATTTTCGAAGCTCACTTCGATTGCTCGGCAAAAAGCATGCCACGATCCTGCTCTAGCTCTAGGTCCTTGTGAGGTGAGGTCGGCTCTTTTTATGCCTGCCCTTTGGTCGCTGGTGACAGAAGTCACGGCGAGTCAAACGGTGCATCATCGATGAAGAAGGCGGAACGGGGTGACCGCAACCGGAAAAAGCAATTACCCATCCTTTTCGGGGCCAACACACACCGAGCGAAAGGGCTCCATCGTCACTATCGATGAGTGCGTTTTGGTCACACGCATCAGGTTCGGTTCGCATTTTTTGTACGTTTTCCACGGCACCCTTGGATGGAAAATGATACACCTTGCCCACTGCGGGGTGTGTGTGTGTGCACTGACCACCGTTCATCGTCGTCATCATCGCAGTCACCATCGTTCGGAATCGACCTCACTCGGTGGTGCTCGGTGAGTGATCATAAATTAATTACCGGTGTTGATAACAACTCAGCGCCATTAAATATTCACAAGCGTAAAACGAGCTGGCCGCGTGCGTGGACAGGACTCGACGCGAGGGTGGCCTAGAACCACCCTCTCTCCGCCACCGAAGCGAACGCAGCGAAAATAATTATCCTGTCTATCACCCGGTTGCCTTCGTCGCGCCGCGCGATGACCTGCCGTGAAGGAGCGACAAGAATACAATAAGCCCCCGAGGGAACTTAGAATCGAGCGAGAGAGGAAAAAACCGCCCCGGGCAGGGGGGGAAGTTAATGAAGAGGCGGCCAAAGAAAACACACGCACCGTGGAGGGGCCTCGATATTAATAGACCCGGGGCCGCGCCGCGCTGTTGACCCTGTTTTTCCTTTTTCAATGTCCTGGGGGGCGTGAAAAATGAAAACTCTCCGCCCGACTCTTATCAACCGGACTCTAACGATCGAACAAATTTTTCTACATCACCCCGAGTGGCCACCGTGGCCCGGGTGTGTGTGTGTGTGTGTGTGGCACGAAAGATAATCAATTAATGGCCATAGGAAAATCGTTCCCTCCCGGATTGCTCGCGCGCTTCCGTTCGTGATGAGGCACCGCGATCCGGGGAAGACAACAAAATTTAAGGCCACCGCTACCGAATGGAAAAAAACCGGCGCTACCGGAATGGGGGAGAGGCACGTGAGGGGGGGCCATCGGGGTGGACATCGGGGTCACGCCCAACATCAACAGCTTTTGGAAAACGCGATGACTAAGACACTTTTCACCTCGCCGCCCGTTTGCTGTCGCTGCTGATCCTGCTGCGGGGCGGGTTCATTTAGAATTTATTAAGGACCTGGTTTTTTATTCTCATTTATCGAGGTTTTTTTTCCGAGCCAACGTTAAGACATTACGCTGCACTTTTGGGCAAGCGAATATCCTTCGGTTGCCGGCGAATTTTTATTCCTGAGACATTCGAACACATTTCGAAACTGGGACACTCAACCGAAACTGTATTCGATATCGAAACTGGTCGAAAACGAACCAAACACCGCAAAGGATCGAAGGCGGCCGTCGAACATCCTTCTCGGAGGCCACCTTCGCGAGAGAGAAAGTTAGATTGATAATTTTCCTCAAAATTCAGTTCCCCCCTGCCCGGCCGTGGCCACGAGGATAAGAATTTTTTGATTAAATCCACCAACACCACCACCTCCGGCACCACCCTCCAAGAGTCCTCCATGAGCCGGGGCTGTGGATCCAGGAATTACGGCGCGGCGGAAAGTAATGATAATAAAAATAATAAAATTTAATCATAAATATAAAAACGGAAATAAAGTCTTAAGAGACCGCAGCGAGCGCTCCTGACAGAGAGAGAGAGAGAGAGGGAGAGAGGGAGACAGGCCTTCGGTGCTCGGTGACAACGCGGTGACGGGGCAAACTTTTCCCCGAGCCCACGCAATCCGCAAGAGAGGAATATTTTTGCGATTGATCAAAATTTATTGTTATTACGATGGGTTTTCTGGGTGGAGGACCACACCGCGTGCCCGGCTATTGATCACTCCTCGTCGCACTCCTTCCTCCCAAAACATAAAGAAAACAAAACACACACTCGCTCGCTGGGGCCGTGTAATGTGGCCGCACGGCAGGTACGGAATTAAAAATTCAAACCGAACGTTTTGGGGGCGCGCGCGTTATTTTTATGTTTTCCCACGGCCGAGGGAAGTTCGGCTTCGATTCGTCGATTTCCCGGGCCCCTGGATCCTGCGTGCTGGATGGCGGTCCCGGGCATGTATTTCGATTAATAATTGATCACGGCATACGGCTCGTATGTTACGACGCCAAGGACGACGACGCCGGGCCGGGTCGGGCGTATGCAAATTCTTTTTTTCGCGTCAGCCCTCGGGGGGCCACCTTTTCATACGCGCTTTTCCCGACTCCGACTCCAGTTCGGGAGCTCGGCCGGGGAAGGATAAAAGAATGGAACCGGCGCTGCCGGAAATGCTCATTTCGGGAAAAGCGTTCGGTGAAATATTGAGCTGCCAAATCGAGCATCAAGCCACGCGTGGCCTCATCCACCTCATTCCCCTCCCCATCTGGCCTCATCCTCCGGTTCTCGGGTTCGGGGGTTGTTTGATGATCGCTGGGAAATCGCATACGCGCCGCGAGGGGACGTTAATAAATAAAAATGCGCTCTCCGCATATCCCATTCGGCATTCGGGGGCTCACCCGCGGCCTCCGGTACACCCCCATACACCGCCACTCCACCGCCGAGATTAATTCGGAGGCCGCGTGGCCACGCGCGCGCGGAGAAGTTTGATCTTTGATATCAATCAAAAAAATCCTTTTTTCCACCATCCTTTTGTTGTGGCTCGGAGGACATAAATTTCAATTCCGCATCGCCCGGAGCCGGGCGCGCTGGTTGAGAAAATCGATCGATCGGTGCCTCCTTTGATCAAACATTAATGGCACGCCGCGTTTTCATCTGCACCCCGACCCCCCGACGAATGACAGCTGCTGGCGGATTCACTAACCGAGGACCGAGGAAACCCCTTGGCTAATTTTTTACCCACCCGCCACGGGATGGCCGGATTTTTCCGGGATAATTCCACACGCATCTGTGTGTGTGTGTGTGGTGTGCGGTGCAGGATGCTTCGCTGGAAGGAGCCAACTTTAATGTCTAATAATATTTGCATATTATTTATGACACCCCTTTGCCGGGGACTGTCGGACCCCCTTCAGAAACGTCTTTCTTTTCACGCACACATTCAACGTTGCGCAATGCTGCATGTGAGCGATTACTTCCACACCCCCCCCGACCCATGCCAAGTTGGAAGGAAAATTTGACAGATTGAACGGGGTGAACAGCGACCGTGCTCCAACCGCTTTACTGTTGTTGTTGGTGTGTGTGTGTGATGTTATTCGATTAAATTTTTATGCTGCAATTTGCATATTGTATGGTTTTTATTCTGCAACCACACACACACACTGCGGTTCCGAATGCGCCGCTTCTTCTGTTGTGCCGTTTATTAACTCCCCCGGGGGTGGGGGGTTCCCTTGACGCCTTCGCGCGCGCACGGGAATGTCCTCCGGAATCACGTTCGGCATGATGTTTATTAATCGTAAACATAATTTATATAATTCCCTGCTACTGCTCTCGGCACACTCGCGGGGCAGGATATCGATTTTTCCCCAGCGGAAAGCTGATGTTTCGGATGATTTTTAATCCTTCACGGAGAGGAGCGAAACCGCAGGCTGCGCAGAGTGTGATCGAACAGCACTAAGCCGCTTACCTGCTGTGGCCGTACCGCGGTCGCCATCGATATCGATTTCCGTTGGCACCCCTTCACCGGCCACGCCAAACTCCACCAAACCGAATGCTCCGGCAGCGGGCGCCTCCGGAAGGATGTTTAAATTTAATTAAATTTCAATAAAATTACTCTTTTGATATCGCCCATTGATATTTCCTTCAAACCCGGGGGCCGGCCAGGCATCTGGCACTATCTGCGATCGTCTCCGGTCCGGGTCCGGGGGAAGGGGCCGGAATTTTTCCGGAACCGTAACTCTTCCACCCAAACTTTCCGTGGCGTTCCGGGTTCCGTCGCAGCTGCTCCTTCGCTAAGATTGGGTTGGGTTCGCGCGATCGGAAAAGTGTCGTTCCGAGGAGCTTCTTCGCCTTCGACTTTAATGGGTTGGGGCCGCGAGGAAAAATGGGACATCCGGTGCTGCGGCCTCGATTCTTGCCAATTCGACCCGAACCCAATCCGATTGAGCAGCTATTGGAGCCCGTGAAGGGGGGGGTTGCCGAGGGAAGGGGATGGCACGGAATCAATTTATGGCACGCGGCAATGATAACGGACTTTTGCAACATTCGGGCGCCAGAGAACGCGCCGTGACCGAATTGATTTTTAATTAAAATTTACGAGCTGACACGCCGGTCGGCTCCTTTTAAAGCCGCGCCACTCCCCGGTTTGAACCCGTGGGTGCGGGGTGGGGACCGGGTCGGTCCGGAGTGGGCGTGTGGTGGACATGTTTGACGATGACCACTGCCGGGGCGCCGGCGCTGACGACAGTCTCGCTAATTAGGTATCAAAGGGTTCCTTCGGCGCCGGCTAATGGTCAGCGCCGGAGAAGTCCTTGACGACGCGACGACGACGGAGGCGATATAAATTAGAGAGATGCCAACGGACCAAATGATACCTTATTTCAATTTATTCAACCCACCCAGGCCGGCCCGGGCGGCCCGGGGTAAAAAATAAGGGTCCACCTCGGGCTGCTGAAAAAAGGGACGGATTGGCGAAAGGATCGACCAAGGATGACCAGGGGGGATGTGCTGTTGAAATCCTTCTTCCGTGTGTGTGTGTGTGGGGATGTGATAATGATGTTGGGATCATCGGTAGAGGAGTCCTGCCCGGTGGCCAGCCAAAGGAAACCTGGTTGCTGGTTTGCGTATTTGCTTAGGAGTAGAATAATAACCAACGACAGAAGAGCGCGGCGACGAATCGATGGCTGCTTTACATCTGTGACCGGTCTGGGTCCTGGCCGCCTGGCCGCCTGGCCTACCCTCCACATGGCTTCGTCTTCACCCAATTAAATATGTATTATTTAATTTGCTCTCCTTCTCGAGAGGACATGTCGGTAGGTTTGTTTCGAAACTCCCGGGCTTGGGTCCCGCATTTTTCCGCAACGGACGCCGCCGCCGCCGGAAATGGTGTTTGTTTTTCCTTTACGATTTTATTGGTTCGATGGTCCCCGACTTTTTTCGGCGCTCGCCACCGCCGCCAGAGTAACTGCTGGGCTGGCTAATTGCTCGGTTCCTCCGGCGGTTCGGCGGGATGACCCGATCGGAAGTACAATCCTTGTGCCCGGTTTCTTCCCGGTCACCTCCGGGGAGGTCGAGGGGAAATTAACAAAGATCAAACAAGCATAAATCCTTTTTTGGCCACCACCCGGACATTGCGCTTGGCCCCGCTCCGTTCGCTGTCGTTAATTAGCTTTTGTTCCGTGCGCGTACTTTTTGGCGCAGTGTGTGTGTGGGACCCTTTTGCAGGGGACGTTAGTTTGCGGATCCTTGTATCGTTTCCGGTGCCTTCCGGTGCTCGTGGTTTTTTTTCGGGTGGTGGCCGCCGCTGAGAAACGGATTGAGTTGACAATTGAACGGGTTCCCCGGCGGGGAATGCGAGAAAAGTTTTCTCTCACCGAACTGAGGATTTATCGTCGTCGTTGTTGCAATGTTCCGGTTCTGTCGAGGACACAGAGAGACAGAGAGAGAGAGAGAGCAATCGGGAGAGAAGGTTTGTAAATTTTTAAACACTAATTATTGACCTTCTCGAGCCGGGAAAGTTTTACTTACCGGCAAACCACAATAAATTCTGTTCCTTCCCCGGAGAGGTTCCGGATGTTGCAGTAACTCCGAAAAAATCACCCCCGGAAATCTTCCAGTGCCCTGTGTCCACTAAATAACCTTTCCAGCAACACTTTTTTTTGCGCACTGGCCACTCTACAGATCCAATTACCATCCCCGAGCCGCGGCAACAATGGGCCGCAAAAATGGTCAAAAATTAACCTTTACTAAATTGATCCTATTTGTCCAGCTTGCCCGCCCCCCCGGAGGTTGCACTCGGGCGATGCACTCGATTGCACTCGGCCGAGTGGAAGCAAGCCGGCCCTAAGCCGGCCCCCTTCAGGACTGCATATGTCCTGCCGGACGCCAAACGGAGACTGTGGCAGGCAGTATTTAGTGCCGGGCAGAACATCATCATCGTTCGGTCTCGGTCGCCGGTGTCCTGTCGTCCTATCGGTCGGTCGGTCGGTTGGGGTTGTTAATCGGCCGTGTGGACGATGCATCGCACCCCTCCACGACGCATCCAGGATCGGGAAGGCCAAAAGTGCAACGACGCAAAAATCCAATTACATCCCGTTGCATCCGTGTTGGATTGCAGTCGTCCGTTGCGGCCGGAAAAAATCGCCGAACCCATTCCGCGGGACGGCAATCAAAAAACGCTAAATTCCCACATACTGGGCGCGCATACTAATTGCGGTCATTTTGCGCACTGATAACCGAGACCTCTGCCGGGGTCGGAGAGTGCGAATTGCATCCGCTTGCCGGCCGTTGTTGTTGGCCGTGTGTTTACCGTGAAATTGTGCCTGCAGTTGACTGCAAAAATCAACGGCTAGCCCCTTTTTTTGCCCTGTCCGCAGCGTACTCGGGGCCAAGGATAAGCTCGCCACCATCACCGGCGACCTGTTGTTGTTCGTCGGTCGGTCAGGATGCAGATCGGTCGCTCGCTGCCAAATCCCCCCCAGGGGCCAGCATGTTTTGGGGTGCATCCTGGGCCGGGTTTTTTCTGTGTTGCCGGTAAAATTCCCATCACCCGGTCGACCACCACCGTCGTAATCGGCACCATCGGCAGTCATCAGTCAATTCATCACCATCCTCCCGGGCCAGGCCGGGGATCCTGGGATGCAACGGTCGAATCCCCTGTCTGTCGACCGTAAGCTGCAATCGTTTCGAACCGTTCGTTCGACCCCCCGAGGCGGCTCATGTGTGGGCCAGCAGCCTCATACGCACGGGGAGTCCTTTGGCGCAAAAAATCGCAACCGGTTCCGGCCGGCAATCGTTTCGTTTCGAGCCGATTCCGGCGAACGATTACGGCTTTGCGGCTCCTCTGCGCGGGAGTCCTGTTCCGACGCGATTGTTGATGGCAGCGAGGGGCAAAAAAAAAACGGCCCCACATTCGTCGAGTCCTTGCAGTCCGAGAGGTGCCCTAATACGTATGTAAACAGTTGCCTATCCGTTCGGAGGTCGCCCGGCCGACCGGCGAAAGAATCATGATCCTTTCGCGCTCGAACCCATGCTCGATGATGATTTATTCGAAGCAGATCCGCCCGATTCAATGAACCCTACGCAGTCCGTGTTTGCAGTTTTTCTCCCGCGCCCCTGTAAGAAAAAGGAAAACAACGAGTGAGCCCCGCGGATCCTTTGCTCGATTGGCACCGCTTGGGGGAATATTGAATTTTCACCCCGCCGAGAGGGGGAGACATGCAGCGGCACAATGGGATTTGTGGGGCCATCGTCATCGCATCGCAGTCCGTGTTCCTTTCCTGGCGTCTGGCGAGATTATGACTTGTAAACATTCACGAACGCCACTTCGATAAATCACAACCCGGCGGTCCGCTTGCATTTTGGGGACCGCGGACCGCGGCTGAGGTTAACCGAACGCGATAACCTCCTTCTGGGCGGGTGGAGACGCCTGGTGCTGTTTGTGCCTCGCGCTGAGTGGGGTTTTTTCCGGAAGTCCGCGGCTTACGAGCTGAAGGGTTGCATGCATTAGCGGGCCCCGGTGTTTGAAGATTCGGCGTTCGATATCCTTTCGTCCCGTGTGTAGGTTGGTTGGCGGATTTTAGTCCATTGAATTCGCATCAGCCAGCCGGCCGGGACCGGAGTGGCTAGAGAACGTTAAGCTCTCAAATGAAAATCTATTGGATTCGGAAAATCTGTGCCCGTTTTTTCCACGAAGAGGAAAATATTTTGACGGCCAAAAAAAATGGGAAAACTCCCCAGCAAAAAAGGCCCGGTCCTTTGCCGCAGGACAGGATGAAAGGAGGCACTCCCCGGGACGTCGGTAATCTGCTGCATCGGAACATTGGTGATTGATTTGTTTTTTGTTTCCCCAAAGCGCCGCGCCGCGAATAATTAAAAATTTATCACTCGGAATTAATTCGCACCTCTCGGGCGTGTTGTCGGCCCCTCGCATTGTTTTGTTGGGTCACCCGCAATTAGATGTTTGTTTTCCACCATTTTCCACCGCGGCGCACCGTATTGCACCGTCGATGCACTTTGATCGCCCGCAGGAGCCGGGAATCGAAAGGGCCATTAAAGAAAAGGACCGCCATTCGCTTCGGGGGCCCGATTCGACAGATTCATCCATAATTTAGCAGTTGATTTGGGACGCGCGGCCACCACAGGACCTGGGCGTCTATTCACCCGGTTCGGTCGGTTTTCCGCCGCCGAAAAGAAGTCGCGAGGTGCACGGCGACGGCCGCCGAATGTCAGGATTTACAGATTTTAATGGAAAGCAAATATTTGTCGGGACCAGGCGGACTGGTGGTGGTCCGGGGGCCGCCGCCACCGACTCACCTTGTGGTCCATGAATTTATGATTCTGGAACGGGTGGTCGATTTTGGTGATTCCATTCCCCGGGCGAATGCCACTCCGGGCCACTCCGGTATTGCGTTTTTGGGATTAAATTCTGGGCCTTGGACGTTGTTTTTTCTTTCCCCCGAACGTCCGGCCAGACGGCTGCGGCTTTTCATCGGCACAGAAAGACGAAGGTGGTTTATGTTTGGCAAAGACGACGACGGGCGATCTGTCGAAAAATTGCGTCCTGCACCCCGATAGAGAGAGAGAGGGAGCGGCTTATGCGGCTGGTTGACGGGCTGGCTGGCTGGCATCCAAGCCGCGGCGGCTGCGGCGTCCACAATGACGTCCATTCATAAATATTTAAAGTGGATTTTAATCATAAGAGTCGCCGCACAAGACGCAGATCCGGAGTTTGGTGTTTGTTTTGCACCACTTCATCCCGATTCAGCGCGGACCGCGGATCGAATTCCTCGAACAGTCTGAAGTCTCGATGTTTGCAAATCATTTGGCCCCGAAACGCAGTTCTTCGTGCCCTTCGTGTGCGCAAAAGTACCACAAAAAAGGGGGGGGGGCGCGATCTAAATTTGTAGCCATTTGGCGAGATGATGAGGCCGAAGCCCATTAAAGCGAGTGCTCCAATCGAGCTCAGAAGCATCGGAAACATAATTACAGTGCCGTTGGGTGTTTATTGTTATCGTTCGCCCGATAATGGGCCTTAACGCTTACCGATTAAGCGGAAGAAGCTATAAGATGGCGTCTCTCAGCGGGTTGCTTCGATGCCACAGTTGATTCGAGCATCTTGAAACACTTCTGATGCCACAGTTGATTACCAACACTTTTTTTAAATTTGAAACGATTTCCAACGGTTTTAACGGTTACTGGAGGGGTAGATTGCAAAAACGGCTATCGATTGGGTCGGGTGGGTGCCTCCCAAGGGACGGTGGTCCTTAAAACGGGGTTCACCGTTGAACGAACGACGTCAAACTCGATGTCAAACTTAATATTCATAAGAGTCGGGGCGAAACCCACACACACGAGCGCCCCATCGTGTCCTATTGATTGATTATGTGCTGTCAACTGGCTTACTTCTCACCCAACCCGTGTGTTGGGGGGTGGCGAGCGCCAGGAGCATCGCGTTATCAAAGAGCCTCCCGCCGGGCCGGCCGGGTGTGAGAAATAATTATTTTCAATCTTGAGCCAACTTCCTTCGGTTGGCCCGTTGTGGCGGCGGCGGTCTGCGTTCGAGGCCGTCGTATCCGTCGCCGCCCCCCAGGGACCCACCGATCGAACCCCCGCCACACTGGCTGGAGCATATTCTTATCAACCGACGAGACGCACGGCTCCTTCGTCCTTCCGTTCCCCTTGTGGGGCCCCTTTCCCCGAGGCGCGGCGCGCGGCCATTTGTTTGTTTATAAATAGGTTTAAGAAGAATTGTGACATACGTTAGCATCGTCGCCCTCCCGGGGCCACCCTTACCATTCCCGTTGCCGTTATATTTATGCTCCGTCAAAACTTCTGATCAACCTCAGCGAGCGCGAGGCGTGTGTGTGTGAAAAAGCTTTTGAGGAACTTGAGCTCATCAATTTTTAGCCACCCCCCGCGGCCACCACCACCACCTCATCAAACAGACACCCTTCAGGCTGAACATGACGTCGTCGTAAGGAGATAATGATTTTGTCGTTAAAAGCGGGGCGAACGGTTCGGGTTGCCATTTTTCCATTGATTAGACGGGAAAACCACCCCCATGTGTGTGTGTGTGTGCGGGGGTGGGTTTTTTAGCGCTCACGCAGGAAACTCAAGGGAAGATCGAGTGGCGCCCCCGTGATATGTGAGCGCGAAAATTCATCAAATATGATAATGAATAGAAATAAATTTTCGGGACCCGCGGACCGAAGGAGGCGAGCCAGGAGTTTGTGCTGTGCTGATTTTGAAGGAGGTTAATTTATAATTTTCACCACCCAACGAGGTCCCCCCCCCCCGTCGGGGAAGAGGCCCCGTTAGTCAGCCGGGCGGGTGCCGGAATGTGAATATGATCTCGGTGCTCGGCGAGCATTTTTCTGACACCGCGACGTTCCTTGCTGTTGCGGTGTCATTAAAGTGATAAGCGAGAAGAAACGCCCCACCCGGGGGGGACGGGAAGGACGAGCGGGCGATTAATTATCGAAAGTGAAACATTAACGCCAACGCGCGGCGGCCGCGTGCGTGTTTCTTTTTGGCGAGCGAACTCCCTTCCGGAGTCCTTAAAGTGGCACACACACACACAGAGCGCTTGTTAAAGGTGATGGAATTCCGTTCCGTTCTGGAAAAACCGTTCCGACGCGCTCAGACCGGGAAAAGCCCGAGCTCGCGGAAGGGAAGGAATTTCGATTAACCTATCACGCCCACCGCCGATGCCGCCCACCGGAGGGTCGTTTCCGGTCGAAAGGCCACGGTCGGGACACGGGCTGCCTGTCACAGTTCAACTGGTGTTGTTTACCACCGCCCGCCACCGCCCATTCCGCCGGTAATTGATATCACTTTTTTCTAATCTGCCTTATCATTATTGCTTCTCCGCTGCCGCTGCGGTGCGGGGTCTTCCGTTCCTTTTCCCCGTTTTCCATCCCTCTGCTGTGCTCACCTTGCCGGGGAGGCCCCGGTTTCATCCTGACAAGGCATAAAGATCGAACAAGATGAAAAGTCCCACCCACCGCGGGGAATTCGTTTTTCCACGAGGGAGCCAAAAACTTTTTCCATCTCCTCCGTGTGCGGCGCACGGCAAGGACGAAGGAACCAGAGCGAAGGAAAAAAACAAGCGCCGTCAGTTCCGCGCAGGGGGCCGCAGGACGCGAAAAAAAAGGGGCCGCCGATTTCCGATTCCCGAACGGCTTTGCCATTTATTCAAATTTTACAATCATTGTTGTCTGTTATTATTACCGTCACCCGCCCGTTATTGCCGCCGCCCCCCGTCGGAGTCGGCCCCGCAAAAAAAAACAACAAACGCGAAGATGAACCTGGGATAATCGGCCCGGCCCCGAAACGCAAGACGTTAGAGAGCACTCCCCCCGCCGGTGCAGGACGACACGGGATGGAAATAAAGTTAAATTAAACCCGGCCGTGGTGCCGGAAATGGAGCAACCATAGAAATAAATAAAAAATGAGCTGATAAGGACTGATTGCCGGCGTTCGTTCGCCATTTTTTTCCCCGGCTTCTCCGGCCTCGAATCTTCGTCAAGCTCCTGTCAGAGGCCATTGTTCGTGCCGTGTCTCCGCGCGGCGAGTCACGCGACGACAAATTGTGGATCGATCTGCGGCGAGATAAGAAGAGAGAGAGAGGGTGAGGGCGGGTGCCACAATGGCCGGGTGGGTCGACAGAACAATCGAATGACAAATAATAGCCACAGCATCGTCTCTCCCCAAATCTCAATCAGATCCCCGACGCGGATCGTCCAGGGAACACCGAGAGTGGTGACATTACCCGCACACGAGTCTCTGCCTATTGCGTGTGTCCGTGAGTGTGTGTGTGTTTGCCGGTGGTCGTAGGTGGGTTCGATGGTCGCCTAGATAAAGGAAAACAATTTTCAAGAATTAATCGAAACCGTGCTTCGGTGTCCAACGGCGTTTTTTCGGGGGGGATTTTCGGGAGCTGAGCTAAAACACAACCGACGGCGAAGGGGCGACGGCGAGCGGATCGAGGTGGCGCAATTCATTGTTCGCGGTATATCTGCGTGGGAAATTCGACATCCGCGAACCATCGACGGACGACCCCGTTCCGAAAACCCCGAGGAACCGCGGAATGGGACCGCCGAGGGATAGAAAACGGGTGCCAGAAAGAGAGAGGGAGATTTTAAGAGCACTCGAAGAAAGCGGACGATGGACACACGCAGACCGTTACTACGAAACCCGGAAGTGATGACGCCGGAAACAGGTTAATGTCTTGCAGGTAACCAATCGGTCAATGAATTGCTTTTTTGGTGCAAAAAATTAAACAAAGATTGTCTTTGTTGGGCTCAAATCGTTGGTCGATGTTTTTCATCAAAGCATCCTTCGATAGCTTGCCCGAAATTTCAACGACTCCTTCGAAGATAAGGTTACATTTTCCATCAATGGCCTCTTCGGTCGTGTACGTATTTTGTATCTGACACCAAATTTGTATCTTTACTTTCTATTTATCTCAAATAAACCCGAGAATATTCTGCTTCCGTTCCGAAGACGCTTTCGACTTCTTGTTTACTCGACGACGTCATTTTTGACGTTTGCCCTTCAAAGGGAGCACAAGGTTCATACAGTAGACGCCTCGAAACAAGATCCAACGCTCCTTTGATGGAAACCAAAAATCAATTTAGAAGTCTGGCAACCAAAACTCGGTCAAATCGAAGCGAACACAGCAACACTTTAAAGCGTAACCTTCCGGACGGATCCTCTACGCCGCCAGAGAAACAATGAAAACCTCCTGTCGGTTAAATGAAAATAGATATCTCACCAATCGGGCGGGGGCCGCCCTTCAATTATGCTCGCTGCCTCTGCCGGGCCGGCACAAGTTCCCCAGAATCAATTGCTCACCCTCTCACCGCTTATCGAATCCCATTTTCGGCAGCATCATTCCGGGGAGTTATCGGAGTTCGAATTTTCACTCCACAACGCGCGGCACCGCCGTTCGTTCGATTTTATGAGTCACGCCTTGCCGTGGCGTGAGGAATAATTTTATCAAACAAAACATCTTAATACCCAAACTAAATGGATCGTAATGAAACTGTCGGCACGGCACGATCTCGGGGTGGGCCGCCCGAAGCACCCGGATGTAACGGCGGAGAGAAGCAAGCCGTCGTCGAGAGGTTTTAATAGTTTTCGGGCTTCGAAGCCGCAGACACTCGGACCCGTCATCCCTCGGCCTGGCAGAGGGGATTTTTACGATCAATTAATCCACGGGCGTATACGGGTGCGGGGTTGGTACCAGCAACCCGGGGCCCGGGAATCCATCAATTTATCCGTAAACTCGTGATTTTCAGTGTAATATTTCAATCGAACGGCCGAAGGACGTCGACGCCGGGTGGGCAACAATATTGCGCATGCAATAAGGAGCGGGACAGCGACGGGCAAATGGACTTGAAAATGATTGATAACCGGCCCCGGGCCCCGTTAACGATTATCGATCGTAAACATTTGAGTGCATTCGCGTTTTGTATTAGCTCGCTTCAATTCAAACCCAGTTTTCGGTTTGCAAACGGAACCCTCCGGGACTGGGTGGTTCTGAAGGACTTCGGTGGCCGGCGAAAGGATTCCGTGGCACTTCGAAATGCGTCCGCCGCCGTGAAGCATCTTCAACGGTTTCGGAAGTGTATTCAATAAATTGATGGGATTCCCGCGATAAAACTCCTTTTTTCCAAACCGAAACTTCAACGAAAACCGGAGGACGAGTCCTCGAGCGGACTCCTCGCGGTTCACTTCCGGTGCGACCGGTTTCCGTGGAGTTTTGTGCGGGAATTCGCGGGCGGAGGACCGCTTTCAAATCCGGGGCTTAGGTCGCTGTTTTTTTCCTCTTCTCCTCGTTTCCTTCACGGCTCACTCGAGTGTGGTTTTCCTGTCTGAACATTTTAATGACTGATTTTGGCCCCTTTTGGCGGAGATGCGGAGAAGATAATTTCGGGTGATTCGGGTGGTGGCCAGCAGCAGTCGTTATGCCAATGAAGGGTTCTTGTCCGACAAGATCTTCATCAATCGGCAACGGAACAAATCGGCGCTGCGGGGCCGGGCCACGGCCAGGTGGCTTCGGGGAAAAGGGTTGGAAAAATTTGATTAAAATTTTTCCGAACCCACCCACTTGGGGGTTCGGCGGGTGGCTCCTTTGGTCGATATTGGCTTTTTAGCTAATTAACCAAGTGCGAGTGCACGGCGGCGCTCCAGGTTTCCCCAGTCCTTTTTGGCCACAAACCAGAAAAAAAGCGAAAGCCTTTGATATTCGGTTCGGTGATCCTTGAGCCCAGACCGTTTGATAATGCCCAGCCACAGGATGGGGCAGGATTTTGGGATTATGCGTGATTTTTTTTGCCGCCGCCACTCCCAGATTCGGTCCGGAATCCCGGCGGCGGCGTATCCTTCGTCCGTCGCAGGCGAACCTGAGGATGGTGCGTGGTTGAGGAAAATTATTCAAAAAATTGAATTCAATAAGGTTCCATCTTAAATTTCACCATCATAAATCATGGGCCCCGCGCGAGGAACGCCCGAGCCTCCGGAGGTAATTGAGCGTGTGCGTGTGTGTGTGTGTGAGGAGGTCTTATACCGCAGGGGTGTGTGGCGGGGCTCACCTGAATTCCTTTAGAATCGCTAGCGCGCTGACGAGAGAGGGAAGAAAAGAAAACGAGATCATCTTATTATTCAAATGAGCATACATTTATTGTGTTTGATTCAACCTCATTGTGCCCGCGGACGGTGCCCGGAACCGAACAACAAAACCCCGCAGAACCCCGGAGCAGAAGGGTGAGAGAAGCGGGACCGGGATCATCCTCTTCCCCGTGGATATTGATGTTCGGCGCATGAAAGCGGGGTCGGAGCGTACCAGACTGTGAGAAATGTCTAAATCGAATCCGCTCGATGCGAACGGGAAGCCGAAACCGGCCCGGTCCGGACCGATCCGAATCCCGCGCCAAGATGCGCGACAAAAATATTTGTGATGGGTCGCGAAGAAGAGCACGAAGAAGCTCCCGAATAGAATGCCGCCGCCGCGGCCGGTAATGAATGGAAGGGAAAAAAGTGAAACTACTTCGCGTGAAGTGAATGAAAAATAATATTCGGAAGACGAAAAAAAACGAGACGCGAGCGAGACATTGAATATGGTAATGATGGGAAAATGATGCCAACGCATCGCAGCAAGCGGAGCAAAAGGGACGAGAGCAAAAAAACGACTCGAATCCAAAGATCGTCGTCGCCAGCCGTGTCGAGGCGAACGCATTTTTGTGAATGAATTAATATGCTATGGCGTAGGGAGGGACGGAGGGATGGCCGGCGTGACAGATCGAGGCCACGAGGCCGAAGGCATGAATGAGCCGCGAGTGTTCCTCGCCGGAATGATGCACATATTTTTGCACTCCGTTGGCCGCAACGATGCAATATTTTGTGACCGTGCGGCTTCATTAAAATCGCCCACCGAAAAAAACGGAACGCCCGAGAGTATCGATTGGCCCCAGTGCATTTTCGCGACGATCTCGTTGGATGCGTCATGCTCGGGGTGCGACCATCGGGACACTCGACGGCGATTCAATGAAACGGCCGCTGCACCGCGAAGGATGCATCGGTGCGCGGTGCATCGATCGGTGGCGTCGCCGTGCGCATGTGCATCGCTTCGATGCATCGGAAGCGGTTCGATCGAAACGCCCGGGATGCCCCCGAACCTGGGCTGGGTTGGTGTTGGTGCAATGCCTTTCTGTCAATATACCAATCGAGCAGCGAGCGAGCGCGATGGCGAGCGTCAATTTGCAAGCTACGCGACCAAGGACGACCTGAAAAAAAAAACGAACGAACCGACAACGAAACTGTCACTTCGCACAGACACCAACCACCGCCCGGGGGGGTTGATATTTATCAGCAATTAATGGGTATCGCCCGGAGGCTGTCATCTGCAGTGACCGCAACACGCAGCACCAATCGGGGACCGAGCGCCGAGCCGGATATCCGGTTCGAGTTCGGGTTTCAGGATGGGGGGCCGCACCAATTAACTCTCGTTTCATCGATGCATTTCCACGCGATGCGATTCCGAACATGAACCGCCCACCGGGCGTTGCATGTGCGCATAAGTGCAGCGGTGTGAAAAGCGACTCGCGGGCCGGAAGTGGGAGATGGGACATAAAAATCGACGCTCGGCGACACTGGCGCCCATACGAGTCGAGTGGCCCATTCGCGGAGATCGGTGATTGGTTGGACCGACGGACGGTGTGGGCTCGAGTGGGCTTCTGGTTTCGATGTTTTCGAACGGGGCTGGAATGATGAAAAAGTCCTGGCAATGAAGCGATCGTATGTTGTATTAGGTGTAGAACTTAATTCTTGCAGTTTTCCAATACATGGCATTACTCGCTAAATGTCACAAATATTTTTTAAATGAAATATGTGTTTGATAGCTACGGTCATTAAGCATTTAACGCAGTATAGATTGTTTGGTCAAAGTGTAAACAACATCTGTTTTAAGCATCTGAAAAAGTCGAGTTTTGTTCCTGATAAAGTGTTTTCATTACTTTAATATGAAGGTAACGATTACCGAAAGTCATTAAATTTTAATGGAAGTTTATGGTGAACTTGCTCTTACTGACAGAACGTGCCGGATGTAGTTTGCACGGTTAAAACGTTGTGATTTTGGCTTGCAATACCAAGAGCGACCTGAACAGTCAAAAAAGGATGATGATGAAGGCAAAAAGGCTTGGATACAGCTTGGTCCATCCATCGCACCAGGTCCCAGGTCCATCCAGGTCCAGGTCCATCGCAACCAAAGCGAAATATTCGCTTTGCAACGGTTATGCTGTGCCTATGGTGGGATATGAAAGGTGTGGTGTACTTTGAGCTTTCAAAATCCAATGAAATTATTGATGGACAATCCCTTCAACAACAATTAATGCATTTGAAGCGAAGCTTTCGCCATAAAACAACGAGAATGGGATAAAAGACGTGATAAGCTGATTTTTCAACACGACAACGCTCGACCCCAGATCGCAAAACGCGTCAAAACCTATCTCGAAAATGTCGGATGGGAACTGTTAACCCCACCGCTGTATTCTCCAGATGTTGTTCATTCGGAATAGTATTTGTTCCGTTACATGAGTAAGGATTTGGCAGCACAGGGGTTAACTTCTTTTGAAGGTATTGAAAAATAGGTCTCTGAGGAGATCGCTGATAAAGATAAAAAGTTCTTACGACACGGAATCGAGGAACAACCTGAAAGATGGCAAAAATTAGTAGCTAACGACGGACACTACTTTCATTAAGGTAGTCATACGTTTGGTTGTTGTAGTTCAGTCATAAATGTCGAATAAAAACCGTACGAATTAATTGCTACACCCAATAATTTCACAATTGAATTGGAATTAACGGCATTAATATCATTGCTTGAATGGCTGCTTCGAAATTGACACCTCGAGCCGAGTCAGTTGGAGCAGGTCTCACGGCCTGCTACATAACCGGCATCGAAACCGGGTCCTTAAACGCGTCTATAATTTTCACCGGGCCTGAGGTTGAGTGTCAGAATATTATTTCAACCTGATAATTGGACGCCACCAACCTTTGCATGCGATAAAATTCATAATTTAAAATTCCAGCTTCAGTTCCGGTGCAGCAATCGCGTTTATTTGTTTTCTGGTTCGGCCCAACAATGGCCATAAAATGGGCTGGCCCCCGGCACCGGGGACAGTAATTACACCCATTAATTATCCAAATAATTATCACGCCATCTCTCGCCGCGGCCCCGCATCGGTGGCGCGTTAGTTTCCGTGCGCCAAAGTCGTTTTTCAATCGAACTGCGGCGGTCCGCGTTGCGGTCACGCCGTCGGGACGGTCGGTCGGGACGGTCGGTCGGGACGGTCGGTGATTAAAATAGCGCACCAACTTTGCTGCGATGGACGATGCGTATCGTGGCCGCGGTATCAGTTGCCCCAGGTTCGCCCAAACAGGGGAACACCATAACGGGGTCCCGCGGTCGGTCACTCATCGATCGACGCCGAGCCGATCGTAGGCCGGTATCTATTTCGGGTAGCGATCCTAGCGTCACGCGTCACGTTTCATGTTGGCGAAACATACACAACATGCCATCGATCACGGGCGGGCGCTCCGCTTCGGGGTATTTATTTTGTCGCTAGCGATTCGCGAGAGCATCACCGATCCTAGGCCAGGATTAAAATATTAATTGCAACATTAATTAAGCACTATCCTTTGAGGCCTCGGAACACGGTCCACCGCAGCAGCAGCCGTGTGTGCGCGTGTTTATCTTGCTAATTGGATCGATTTTCGCGCGTTCGATGCTCGGAGCGAAGAAAACTCAAACCCTCGGAGCCCTGGCCGTCGGTTGGAAAATTGATGTTGTCCGCGCCCGAAGCGCCAACATCAAACGGGGGGGTCGGTCGGACTGGAAAGAGAGCCCGCACCCGGGAGATGTTTATTTACTCAGCAGACGATCGGCAACTAATCCCGGGACCGCGGGCCGGGAAGTTGATCGTGATCGCCCGTGAAGTGTCGGCGCGTTTTGAGGGCCCGTTGGCTTGTAACAACATTTCATGCTCGCTGCCGGCCATGCTTCGAGTGTTTTCGATATTTATAGTCTATTAGTCTTCGATTTCCGTCCTGTCCGTCCGACGCGGCCACGATGCATCGGCGGCGGTGCTGGAATCCGGTCGTTTGAAGTTTGTCGGATGCCACGTCGCCGTCGTCGGCCGACATTCGGGGCCCCAAAGTTACTGCTACTTTTTATGAACTTTAGGTTGGCTTACTGGCGATGGTGGCGAGGTGAGTTATGTGGAACCTGCGTCGCTTGCGCCGCGTGTGTTTACGCAAATGGACCTCGACGACGACGACGCACAATCGTAAAAATTCAATTAAAACACAAATTGAGCGTCCGAAAAGACCGGGCCTTTTAATGGCCTCGCGCGCGCTCTACGGCCGCGTCGCGGTTTTATTCGATGCGATTAATTTCGAATCTTTTCAAGAACATTCGAAGGACACCCAGGGTCTCCCCCCCGCCCGCAGGTGGAATGTGGTGTCCGCCATCAGATAAGCCGTCGGGCGCGTTGTTGAAAAAAAAAAGTAAACGGAACAGTTTGAATAAAGTAATGATCGTTTATTTCCCCCCTCGGGGTTTCCATTACAGCGTGCCACGTTGGCGGAAAAAGAAGTAAACTCGCTCAAGGAGAAACTGTCGACCACGGACCGGGGCAGCATGGACGGTGCGGCGATCGCCATCGCTCCGCCGACCACGACGACCACGGCGACGACGACGACGTCGCCGACACCGATAATCGAGCAGAACGGGATTGCGCCACCGTCACCCTCGACGACGCCCGTCTCGGAGAGTGGCAGCATCGGCACCCGAGGGGTCCCGGAAGTCCCTGCCAGTCCCCCGGCGTCGGACCAGAAGCGAGCGATGAGCGATTCGCGATCACCCGTCAGTCCGATGGAGCTCGACCGGAAGGGGCTGGAGCACCTCTCGCACAACAACAACAACAACTGCATCGGGAGCAGCAACAACAACAACCACAGTCACGGCCACCACCAACGGCGGACACCGACGCCACCCGGGGTGGAGAAGATGGACTGTGAAAGTGCGAGTGTAGATACGAACGATGGGTCGAAAGTGAAGGACAATCGGGAGGCCGACAATGGGGAGGCCGAAGCCACCGAGGGTGGTGTGGTGTGTCACAGCAACGGCGAGCCGGAGCGCAAGGACACGCCCGCGAAGGAGCCCGCGGTGCTGGACGGCAGGACGAGATCGCTCAGCGAGGAGCTATCGGCCAAGGATCGAGAGGTAAGCTCAACGGGTTTTATTTATCGAGGAAGAGGCAAACAAACAATGGTCCTTCGATACGCGAAAAGGGGGTCACGCGCGCAATCGATTCTACCCTTCTCAGCGCGAGGGAGCGCAAAGAAAAAACGCTGTTCCTTTGATTAATTTTACCACATTTTTTAATTAAATCTTCGGCCCCGGCCCCTGGGGACCTGAGCTTGAAAGGAAATGCGTCTTTGTCGGCCATTGTTCTCGGACTCTGGTGGAAAAAAAAAATCAAGGAACAGGTCCTTTCCGGCTGCGCTCTGTTGCGGCTGGTGACGACGACGACGGTGGGACGCAAACCAGCTGCATCCTTCCGGCCGGCCCACCCTCTCGGCCCACTGACCACACCAACGCCGAGAGCTTTTGATTTATATTTACTGGAAAATAATGAAAAACTTTCCGAACTCCGAGAGGCGAATGGGCAACAAAAAAAAACCGCGCGATGGAGCGTTCTCGATCGACAACGGGCAAAAAATGGCTGGAAAATGTTACAACGAACGAAAGAAAAGAGTTTTCTTAGCCTCTTAGCCACCAGCAACCTCCACCCCCGGTCGCTGGTTGTCCCCGTTGACCACAAGCGGCCGCGGAGAGAGATCTAAAACATAGTTATTAAAAAATCGCAGGACTTTGCCAAACAAAACAACCGTCAACAATTCGGAGGGAAACACAGGGCCACAAAAAAACACAACTCGGGAATAAAAGTAAAACATAAAACATCGCCCCCCCCAAAAAAAAAAAAAAAAAAGGACCGGACTAACATGGCAATAGAATGATGGGGGGGTGAAAAAAATGAAGCACCAAACGCCGTCGAACGCCGCCGAACGCCACCGAGAATGTTTCAAATAACAATACAATCGGTTTTTTATTACATAATTTATACACAATTCATTGGATTCCGCTTTTGTGCGGTACGCCACGGGGTGCGATCCGTGTTTTTTTGTGTGCGTTCCTTCCTGTCCTGTTTTGCGGGGACGGTTGTTCCAAGTTTTCCAAGAAAGGACGCCCCCCGTTTGAGCGAAACTCCAAAGAAACCGATTGAGGACGACGACACCCATTCATCGATGGAGTTTTCCTTTTACGATCTCCCATTCGGGCCGGGAGCGCACTGATTGACGTTTGGCTGCGGCCCAAAAAAGGAAGAAAAAAAAACGGGGGGAAAACTGTGTCTTCCCGGAAAAGGACGTTCGGAGGAAGGAAAGCAAAGAAATAGCCCGGCTCAAGAGAGCGTGCGAGGTGTGCGTGTGTCGTAACAACTCACTTCCTACGGGACGGCCGAGGAGCGTGTGGGATTGGCCTCCCCCTGTGGCCCACCACCACCCTAATTTCGGGAATAATCTCTTCATCGGTGCGGTCGGCATCGAGACCATGCCCATTTCCAATCGCCGAGTGTGGCCTCTCCGGGATCCTTGCCCGCGTTTTCCGAAGGATGGCACACACACGCACTAAACGAGTCGATAAAAATCGCTTGTTGATTCCCCGACGCGTCTTCCCGATCGGGACGGCCCAAGGAACAACAAGAAAGGAAGGAAAAACGAAAAAAAACGCCGAAGAAAAGGGACTCCTTCTTTTCACACTTTCACTTGGCCCGGGCCGGGCGGCTTTTTTGTCCGGGGCGGGTTCCCCGTGCCTAATGAAGGCGCCCGGGCGCGCTGGAGGGACAGGAAGAATTAGTAAGATACACTCGTAAATCCACTTATCGACCAGCGGCCGGGAGAGCGCGACCGGAAAGGGCAAAAGATCAAGCCCGGGGCCCGGGTGCCGTTTGACCGGAAAACTTCCTTCTTGGCCTTCGATTGACCGTCCGGACCGGTTGTTTACTTAGGGGCCCTCCTCGGGAGGGTTGATTTATCGCCCGATTTTCCATCCCAAGGATCAAAGGAGGCGTCTGCCGACACGGTCGTGTGGCCTGCTTTGATTCAACGGCGGCGGCGGCGTCGAGAATATTGAAAACGCTCCTTTTCTTGTCCGTTGTCCTTCGGTGGGTTTTTTTCCGGGGCGTTTTTCCGCAAAGAAAATCATTTGAATGGTGGGTTTTTTCTATTCTTGTGGCTCACTTCCCGACCTTTAAACGGCACTTTTGCGGCTCGATTTTCCCAATCAGTCACCAGTCGTGGTGGTGCGGACAAAAGGTGAACTTTCCACGCCCAGCCCCCAGAAAAAGGACAACCGGAAGGTGGAACCACCCCGGCGGCAGGGTGTCGAAAAGCGGTTCGGATGTGACGATGAGTTTTCCGGCTGATTTGCTGGCGCCGCCAAATTTCACGCCCCCTCCGGGCGCCACGGCCCCGGAATCCTTTTTCCGGCCCCGCGGTGGCGGCCCCCCCGAATGATGGAATGGAGAATAAACAATATCCAATTTCCGAGGAGCCGAGGAAAACCGAGGAATTTCCCACGCAATATCACGTTCGTCGAACGGGCGATGGTTTGTCAATAAGTTATTATCTTGTTTACGGACTTACGGGGTGGTGATGGATTTCGGGACGCGCGCGCGGGTGGCGGACGAAAACACGTGGTAATAACGTCATAAGCTGTTTGTTTTCCCATCATCGAGTTTTGCGGCGTCCACCGTTTTTTTTTTTTCGCCTCCTTCGGCGTTCCGATTTGGCGCCAGCACGGAGTCAATCGCCGGCTTCCGGATGCTTGGCGGATATTGATTCACCGCGCTCCCTCCCGGCCGGGCTCGAAGGAAGTCGAAGTTGAGGCGTAAAATCCGAAATTGATCTATAAAAAGCCATAAAAACCGGGCGACGCCGGCCCCGGATTTTGTGGGGAGCCGAAAAAATTGCCACTTTTCCAACCCCTCGGGAAGGGAAAATCAAAACACCCGGCCCGGCCCGGCCCGAACCAGCAGGTGTCGGAGAGGGTTGCTTCCGGCTCCGGGGACTCCGCAGGGTTCCCTGCTGCTTAGAGTGAAAATATTTCAAGAATTTGATACCTGACCCGAGACTCCGGACGAGGTGATTTTGTGGTTGTGGTAAAATTTAACAGCCAGCCACTGGCTGTAAAAACCGGGCGCCGTAACAAGGATTATAACGAGCCCCCAACCCGGGAGGCCCCCCGACCGGGGTGCGCCTCGATTGATTTGCCAGGCGAGTTCGACACACGATACTCGCCGACTCGACCGGGTAATAATCGTTTATTTACGACATTTATTGAAACGTTTATCGTGGCGGCCGCCTTTTTGGGCTCCTGCTTTTCAGCCGGGGCCATCTGCTTCCGTCCGGGAAC
This sequence comes from Anopheles cruzii, assembly GCF_943734635.1. Lineage (NCBI taxonomy): Eukaryota > Metazoa > Arthropoda > Insecta > Diptera > Culicidae > Anopheles > Anopheles cruzii. Next base: position 1,447,649 of record NC_069145.1, on the reverse strand, counting down.
CGGGCGCGCACGATATGGGAGGACATCATTAGCATGTAAATTTTACTTCCTTCGCGCACGACGAGTTTCAGCCCGCAGAGTTCTTTCTTCGAAAACTTCCCGAGCTGGTGGGTTGAAGCAATTTCCCGCCCTCGGTCCTAGCACCGGCGGAACGGGAACTAATTTACCCAAATCGAGAAGCGACTGGTTTTCCCGGTGCCAGACCCGACATCGTTCCCGATGGTTGTGTTGGTATTTAAAAATTCAATACACAACAAATTCAATCCTTCTGCCGGGGGCCGTGTCGAAGCGAAGTCTTGCAGGGCGGGAGAAAGCGTTCTTTGTGTGCGGCGTCTTCGTTCGGAACGAAACGGACGTCCCGTCCTGCACTGCGGCAACGGGCAAGTGAGAAATGAGGTACACGATCGAGCTGCATCTTGCCACTTTTTAGCACCATCCCGTCCTGGCTGCACGGAGGGAATTGGCAATATGCTCACTTTGTGCTCCCGGCAGCCAGCACCGGGGGGTTCGGTGGTCGCGTGCGAACCACCCAGGGGGGGGATGCCGCTTTCGGGTGGCATGAATTATGCAGTAATGACAAAACAATATGTAAACTATAAATATCACTAAAGCTGCTAATTCGTAACCTACCTCCGCGGGAGACAGCGGCGAGACAGACTCTAGGCTCGCCTCGAAGAAATGGAAACCGACAAAACCCCGAACCGATGTTTCGCTGTACATTATGTCGTTGCGCCTTGCCTCGCCGGCGCCTTTTTTGCCACCCAGCCGGTGAAGTTCGGTGTTTGACTGTCTGCGCTTCTTCGAGCTCCGAGTGTCAACATATTTAGTAATTAAAAACCGCACGAAACCTGGCACACGGCACAAGGGGCTGGCCGTTGTTAGCGCTGTGGTGCTGTTTTCTTTGGGTGAACCCCTGCACGAGAGCTGCATTTGATTTCTGTGGTTTCTGTGTAGTCGAATATAGAAGGAAAAAATACCTAAAATTAGAGAAAATAGAATAAAGTAAGCAAACCAACCGATCCCTAACAGATCCTGGCCTATGCTGATCGATATTGTAGGTGACAGCGCTGTCTGATGAGGGATCTTGGTCTGCAGATAAACGAGAACAGAACCAAATTAATCGTGGCACAATCACCAACAACCCTACCAAAAACATCGTGGAAGTGACCTAAAGTTTGACTCGATCTTGACATAGCCGTGGTCAAAGGTTAGCACTAACAACGATATAAGAGAGCAGATTTGCGCCAGCCAACAGGTTATTCTATAGCCTGAGAAAATTGTTTTGGTCACATCTCGTATCGAGACGGCCGAAGCTGCGTTTATATAGAACCTCTATAATCCCGGTACTCAGTAAAGCATCGGAGACATGAACTGTGTGCCAAATCTGACTAATCCCTCCGCGTGGCGTGCAAGAGGCAGATTCTCAGATTAATTTCTGGTTTGTATATGTGGAGGGACAATGTAGAACCCGCTACAATAGCGAGTTACGCGCAATGTATGAAGACCTCACTATCGTGCAACATCACTGTACCTCGCAAGGCTCCGGTGGCCTGGTCATGTCATGAAAATGGTGGTGGAGAGAGTCTCTATGGTAGTCCAAGATCCAAGCAGTCCAAGTAAAGTAAAGCAAACTAAGGCTTTTCTCTTGGGGCTCGCCCTATACGAAAGACGTCAGTTCGAACTCCGGCCACTTCGAGTAGAGTGGAAAACCATTAAGTTGTTGGTTAATACGGTCGGTTCTAGAAACACTAAATAGTTAATAATATGGCCACGGTCAAAGATACGTCATGCGGTTAGCTTATTTACACCACATTCTTCACAAACGTCAGTAAAACGGCAAATCAATGACGATGTGATCGCACTTTTGTGGCATTTGTCATCTGTCACTTCGTTAAAGCAATTGCCGAGTGATGGAGGACTTCCAACAAGACAAAAACAGTTCACAAAAAAACTAAGCAATCGCAGATGGCTGGCAAATGTCAAAGTTGACTGTGTAGAAATCCTAGAAAATATATTTATTCATTTTAAAACCAATCTAAAACAACAAGATATTCATATTTTCTGTTGCCGATTCACCCAGTCATTCGAATGCCACCCGGGACCATTCCAGACTTCCTGGGTGCTCACGCCCGTAACAAGACATCAAGACGCGCGGGAGTCGCGCGGCGGGCTCGTAACGAATTCCTTGATCAGAATTTAATCTCGCCCTGGAAAACCCGGGGCCGCGCGGAGAGAGTTTCTTTCGCCCACACTCCTCCGTGTCTCGTGGTTCCAATTTACTCCGATGCACTCGTCGCTTACGAAATGCAGAAGCCAACGCCACCGCCGCCGCCGCCGCCGCAGTCTGCTGCTGCAGCGGGCGGAAGCAGCGCGAGCGAGGGCGAAATAGTCTAAATTTCGTAAGTGTCAAAACAAAACATACTTTCGCTATATTTATAGCATCGGCATGGAGTCGGCGCGCGGTTCGAATTCGTGGAAATCGCTCGCGAGAAGCGTTTTCGTGGCCGGCGAGTGGGGGTGTGGGTGGTGTGCCATGGGGGTGGTGTGCGGGTGGCAGCTATCATATGCTGGTGCGGCATGCGGCACAAAAACGGTGGTACAAGTTAACCATATAATCAAACATTCCACCCACCGACCGACCAACCGACCGGGTTCGCTTCCTTTCGCTCTCTCTCACTCACACCCCCAACCGGTGACCGGTTTTCTGGCGCCGTCGAAAGTCGATCGAGCTTCGAGGTTTGTGTGTGTGTGGGGTGGATTGTTTTCGATTTGTTTTCCGTGGGCCTGGCCCGGGAGGGGTTACGGTGTAAGTCCGCAATCCGCAGCTGCGCTCCCGCGCTAATGGATGGCTCGATGAAAGTTGGGGCCACCGCACCCCTTCCGTTCCGCCTCCGCCGCCTCCGTCGCCGGGGCCACTCCAATGCTCAATGACAAAACATTAGCATTTGATCGAATTAAAAACTCAATCGTTGTGTCGTGTGGTCGCAGCTAAGAACTCATTTTCGTCCTGCGACAGGACGCCCCGGGTGGATGGGTGAAAATGTTTTTATTGATAAAATATCGTTCGCGTTTGTTCTTCGACGGGTTTTTCGGGGTGGCACCGTCGCCGCGCGTCGTCGTCCCTGGCAAATAGAAACAAATTATAAAACCGAATCGAATCGAAACTCCTTGTTCACGCGCCCATTTCTCGGGCTCCCGGCTGCGCGAAAGTCTTTATCGCCGAGAAGGAGGCGGGAGGACCTTTTCGGTCGGCGGTTTTTACGACGCCGGGCCCTTTTTCGTCAATTCCACGTCAACCTGCCTTGGCCGCTGCCGCCGCCACCGTGTCGCCTGTTGGTGGGAGAAATGAAAGGTAATAAAAATAAAAAGTTCTTATCAGAGAAAAGTTGAAATTTATATGCAAATGTTTTCGGTCGGTCGGTGCGCCCCACGGTCGGTGATAGCCCACGGGACACGGAGGCCCCTACCGTCTACCGGCTTAAGCTTTTCCCCTGTCTTTTGACGTTTCGACTTCGATTAAATGGCACCGTCATTGGCGCGCTCCGCGACGGTTCGTTCTTCGGCCCGACCGGCCGGTGTGCGATTTGTTTGCGAGCAGGAAGGGAAAACTTTCCCCTGGTGCCTGGTGCCGCCGACGTACCCCCCCACCAGCAAGATGGGAATCACGTGAGTGATTAACAAATAATACTACACGGCCGCCTGGGCGCGACCCACCGGGCCGAGGGTGGAATAAATTATCAGCAATAACTGGCCGGGCCGTGGGCAAAGTTGGCGAAAAGAAAAAGATTTGAATCACGCATCGCGAAGGTAGTGTGTGGCCCCGTTTTTAGCACACACACACACGCACGCACGGTACACGACAGTTCAATTGCATGCCACTTGATTTATTATAAACCGCTTCGCCAGCGCTTCCGGTTCCGGCTCCGGTGTGGGGCCGACTTTTATCGACAATCGGCTGCGGCCCACTTAAGCAGGGGGTGACATAAATAGGTAACTCCGGGTGCAATGTTCTGAGCGGCCTCGGGATTTTGAATGAATCAACCCGCTCCCCGATCCAATCCGATCCGAGAACCGCGCGGTGAAAGATCAACCAATTAGGATCTGCCAATAATTTACCAACCAACGGGCCAAACGGGGGGGCCAAACGGTGATCGTACATCACATCCTATGCGTCACACGGTCCGGGGTCACCGGGAAAACTCTTCCACATTCCGATGGGTCTAATTTTCCACAGCGCGCAAAACCACCGAACACGTGGCGCGTTAGTTTTTCCGCCACCGTGCTCGGTGCGGTTGCCGCTGCCGGTGTCCTGGTCAATGATTTAGTGGCACAATTTATGATTTATGTTCCCCGAGTTTCGGCCGCACTAGGGGCCCACAGATTTTTCACACTCACGCGAAGACGCGCCACCCGGGTGTGCAGCGGGTGTGACACTTCCTTGCCCTCGCTTTTTTTTCTTCTCTTCTTTTTGGCGGGCATAAATTGTGGGGAACCGCCGAGAAAATGCTGCACGTTGCACATTTTTGCACATTTTTCTGCGGTCGCGTGGAAGATTGTGATTGTGTCCCGAGGAGGACCACCGCTCGTCATCCCGCGTATTCACTGCCCACGCTCCTTTACAGGGCAGGGTGGCCATGCTGGGCGTTCGGACCGCCATCAGCGCTCGGAATGCGCGTCCCAAGATGAAAACCTGCGGCATCATAATTCGTCTTGCGGAATGAAGGACCAGGCATGTTTCCCTCATTTTTCGCGCATCCCGGAGGACCCGTTTTTTCCTGCCTCCCCGGCACGCAGTGCGGTCGCTCGGAAAGGATTTTTAACATAATTAATGAATGGAAAGTGTGGCTCGCTTTTCCAGTCCGTCCGCGTATCCGTCATGCATAGCGCGTCGGCGGCACATGTTGCCGAGTGCAGCATAAATGTTGGGTGCATCCGAGAGAGTGTGGGCAAAAATAAAAATCCCACACACGCCGGGGACACGCCGCACCCTTTGCTCCAAATGGCGGAATGGAGCGAAGAGCGAACGAAAAACGAAAGGCAGCAAACGCGCGCTGAAGCGCGCATATTCAAATGCGATATTTATATCCTTTATCCGAGCCATTTAACGAAATGTCCATAAAGATTTTGGTCCGCACGGTGCCGGGTTTTTTTCCGCTGTCTTTGTTCCATGTAGCTCACTTGTTTTCCATTATTTCTTGGGCGAAAAGGCGGCGAGAGAGGAGCAGTGTGGCGAATGCCGAGTGAGCAAATTAGTTGATTCCAGCGAATCCTTGCTCAGCGAATAGTGAGACGCTTCGCTACCGATTCATGCAAATCTATTCTCTAGTGGCTCTCGTGGTTGGTTAATAACAGTGGGCTATTGTTTTCCTTTTTTTATTGTAAGGGACCGTTTTGGGAACTACGTTTGTCTGGTTGGCCATTTAAGTAATTCGTAGCTAACGCTGTCCAGCAGCGCAGTGGGCTGTGAACGAACAAGTTCTGAGCGTGAGACAGTGGGAATGAGACGAAAAGTCAAACTGGCACTTCTCACTAGGCAATTCTCACTTTAGCAGTTCTCACTATGGAAACAGTATTATTTCAAAACAAAGCAGTTTTTTGATAGTAATTTATTCGAAAAATTTATAAATTTTCGCTGCAGATTCAGATTTTCTTTCGGGGAGCACGAATCCCGAACTGCACATGCACCGTACAAATCAAACATCATTTTCTCAGTCCAGCTGCATAATCCGAAAATCCTCGGTCGGCCCCAGAAACAGCGCAAACCCGCTGCGCCACCGCCACCGCCACCGCCACCGCCACCGCCGCATGCCTTTTAAGCCCTATTAGAGCCCTCTCAATTACACTTACTTGCGTTTTCATTCGCCCTGAATCATATGCACCAACCCATTACAGAAATGCAGCATAAAAAGTAATTAACAGTTTCCTTCTAGTCGGTTTCTTGTTTTTTTTACTTCCCCCACCGCCCCTGGGGGACCGGGTTCCTTGAGCGCCCGTTCCGTTTTGGTGCAACGGTGGGTCTACTATTTGGTGGGTTTTATCTGCCTCGGCTTTGGTTTGGCTTTTTTGCTCGGTTTCTTTCTTCGGCTCACATAAGACGGTCGGCGGCGGTTGGTGGTGGTGCATCAAACATTTGGTGTCTTGCGGTGGTCTCGACGGCCCCGGAAAAACGCCCGAGTCCCGGGGCCATCCATCCCGCATTAGTTAGAAGCCTCCCCGCCGGGGGTCACACGGAACGGAACGGAACGGAACGGAGCAAAAACCCGGCGGAGAGGCAGATTTTTGTAAATTCTTAATTAAAACAAACCCCATATCGCATTAAGATCTCTGGCCCGGTTTGGGCTGGGTGGGCCTAACAACGGCACCGGGCGGCGTGCCAAATGAAAGGAAAAAAAGCCACACGGAAAATCGAAACCCATTGCTGCACGGACACGGACTGCCAGAGCCAGGGTTCGGGTTGTAAAACTCCAAAACGGCATTTAAAATAAAACTGCAATAAAGCACATGCAAGGTTTTATTTTCGGCGCCCCCCCCCCGAAGGAAAGGGGCCCCAACATTGCACCACGCCGGGAGCCGGGCCTGGTTGGTTCTGTTTTTTTTTTTCTGCGACGGAACGGTCTTCGAATCGATTGCCTCGAATCTCCAAAGCTGGGAAATGGAGCGCGTCCGAACGGCAGACGACGCGCACGATTCGTCATCGCCAGCATAAATCGACCGAATCGCTTTCGATTAATCAATACGACCGACGAATGCAACCGGTTGCTGGCTGGAAGGAAGAAGGTTGGGATTTTCCCACCAAACCACAACCCGGTCCGGGTGACGTGGCCGCGGTGGCAGCGGCATACGCCGTTTGATTTTCGCGAGCATCTGCCGAGTCTCCGTCGTCGTCGCCGTCGTCGCCAGCGAGTGGCAAATAAAAAATGGGTTCAAAAATCACATTAATTCCGTGCCACACCAGAAAGGCGGGTGCTCCGGTGGATCCCCATCGACGCCATCGCAAAAACATGCCAACTGTCATAGAAACGCACCGCCTGGCCGTGCTGGTGGTGGTGGTGGCCTCCTCGGTAGCACCTTTTTCGGTTCATTAAACATTCACCTCCAGTGCCTCCAGGGCCTCGGGCGACTGTCGTCGACATCGTCCTCCCCGGGGGGGGAGCGGATGTCTGGGTAAGGCTGGGTGATGGCTGACGAGCATGCACTTGCAATCGGTGCACAGGCGAAACAATGGAGACGGGTGGTGAACCGCGGACCCGGGCGTGATGTTTGTTGGTACACATTAAAACCGAAAGTTTGCCCGCCACGAGCCGCGCGCGATTGATGAATCCAGGCGTCCGTCCTGGGCGCGTCCATCCTAGAACCGCATTTATCGACAATCTGGGTTGTTGTTTTTAAATCGCAACCGGGCGGGCAGGGGCTGCATATAAACATCCCGAAATAAACGGCCAAAGATCCGGCCAACTCGATAACACACACTCGGACGGGCGGACGGCCAGCAGCCAGTTAATTACTGCAAAAACCACCCGAAAAACCCCGGCCGACTCCGACTCCGGGGTTTCGATCCCGGTGCGGGGAAAAGCTTTCCATTTCCGTTTTCTTTTTTCCGTCCAAAACCGAGAATAAGTTAAACAAATTAGCCCGCAACAGCGCGAAACCACAACACATGGCCCCCGGGTCTCCCCGGGGTTGTTACGGGGTGTGTGGTATGTTTCGGAAAACATTTCTCTATCCTTCGGATGGCCTGCGGGCCGGGTGAGGAGCACCTCCGTTACCACGGACCGGGAGGAAAACGCAAACATCTCGGAGCATCGAAATGTCACTGCGTGCTTCGTTTGACACCTTTCCGTGGGCCGGAGCCCGGGGTGGAATCGATGCGGTACGGAGGGTACTCCACCCAACACCCAAGTGCCTGCTGTGTGTGTGTGTGTGCTCTCATTTGGTCACGGTCCCACCCGGGCCTCTATCGGGAACGCAACGCATAAATCAATCTTTAATCCCATCTCTCGAAAATATCAGCCACACGCTGGGGAAACGAAGAAAACCCGAGGAATGCGTGCCGATGCGAGGCGCAAAGTGGTGCGTGAAGCGACCCACGCACACACACACGCAGAGACACCCGCCGGAATTGAACACAAATGAAGTATGGCATACGGTGGCACAAGAAGAAGATAATGGACCAACACCACCCAGAGGGCACGTCCCGCCGTGCGCGATGTGACCGCGGATGCGTGCGGATCGATCGCGAGCGGCCCCGCGCGTTCGTGCGTGAAAGTGACATCACCGAATAAATCACCATCCATCGGCAATGAATCACCGACGACGACGACGGCGGATTCTCACCCACCTCACCGTAGGGAATTTTCCGGAAAAACCCGGGCGCTCGCCGCTCGGTGGCATCAATCGCCTGGTACACTCGTCGGAAATGATCTAGTACGCCGTGCGGGCCGCGACAAATTTCTTTTTGTCGCCGCAGATTTGTTCTGCCCGCCATTAAGTGGACCCGCCACCGCCACTCGAACGGGAGAGAAGAGCTGGGCCGTGTCCCACGAGGCATCGGGAAACAAATTGAGTAGCCCGTCTCCGGGCGTGCGTATTTTTGGGGCACCGTTTTTGGAGTGTGTCTTCGGGGCGGCTTGGGACCCAAGCCCGCAAGGTTCGTGATCTTTGCGCGGCGATCAGTCAAACACTCACGTGTCGTTCGCATCACACACCACAGTGGGGCCCCCGTTGCTTTGTCGCCATGGCCACGATGAAGGTGAGTGTGACTAATGGTGTCTGGCGGTGCTCACTACGTGGGCCCGGAGAGAAGTGAGTCTGCTCCGGTGTGAGCTCTGCTGTCATTTAAGTACCTCTTCGACAGTAAATGAACTGAAGGTCTGTGAAATGGTCTTTAAAAAGCACATGAAAAATTAAGTTTTTAATTAAATTTCTTTTATCATAAAGTCTGTTCTTTGCCGTTACGCGTGAAGCACACTATCGTTCAGATGGCCGTCTCGGGATCAATGGCAACAGTAGATTCTGATAACGTTATTTATGTGATGTTATTTTTCTAATACTCCAAAGTTGCAAGCTTATCATTATAAACACAGTCTTTTTCGTAGCCCCACAAAGAAAAAGTTCAACGGTACCAAATCGCATGATCATGATGAATATCTTAAAGAAAATTCTTTATCATCTGGCGATATCGCTCGGAATTGACCGTAAAGGACCGTATTGACCTATGAAAGGAGCGAGCCCATAATGCGCATCTTACATTAACCTTTTGTGGATATAACGGCATCTCTTCAACCGATTGTTGGGTGTTCAGTGCTCCAGATGCGGCAATTTTCGTAGTCGCCATGTGGAAAATGTGCCTAGTCGTTGAATAAAATTTGACTAGAAAAATGACCGTTTTCGAATCCGCAGTTTTGTATCAATAATTTTAACAAGTTGACCTGTTGTTAAATGATTCGATTTCTAAAACGGCTAAAGTTGGTCACTTGGATGGACAAATGTATTCAAAAACTACAGGGTGTTCCATTAAGACGTTAAGAGATTGAAATGTCAAATAACTCCGTCATTTCTTAGTCGATTTTGAAAAATGAACAAGATTTTTTTTAGGCTATAGAATGTCGTTTATTTATAATTTACTCAGAATACAATATCGTTCAAATAATTGCCTCCATTTGACACACAAAAAGAGGCTCTTTTTTTGACACTTTTCATTGTTTTTGATAACATTTCGGTCATAATAGCAGCCATTTTCGCTGTGATATTAGGTTTTAGTTCTTCAATAATATTCGGTTTGGTGGCACACACTTTACTCTTCAAATAGCCCCACAGAAAGAAGTCAGAAGACATTGCGCAGCAATAAGGACGCACAGTTTTCACAGTTGTCCAAATAGAATGATTATTTTCAATGTACAGCGCTCCAGTTTCAGTCCACTGTTTTACCGTAAATTGATCCATGACTAAAATGGCACACATCGACGTTTCAGAATCTGACTGATATGTCAAAATCGATTAAAAAATGGTGGAGTTATTTGACATTTCCATCTCCAAGTCTTAACACCCTGTATAAAGGCGTCCAAAATTTCGAGGGAGCTCTGCTTTATTGAAGACTGCATTTTATTTGCCTTCATAGTTACACACTACCGCCTCGTTACTTTTCGGTCCACGTAGTAACGGTGGGCCGCCTTCGCGCGCGCCCTCGGAGACGATAAAGCATCTCTTAATCTTTTATCATAGGTTATGGTGGATCAGTGCGCGGGCGAGCGTCACCGTGCGCAACAAATCCGTGCTCGGTGCATACCGGCGAACCGACCAAGGCCGTCGTCTCAAGACGTTCTTCGTACTGCGTCGCTGAAACTATTCTTCGTGCCGGCGATGCGTGCCGCAACCGGGCCGGTCCCCTGGGTGATGGGTGATGGGCTACCCTAATAAGACGCGGTGAAAGTCGTCGGTTAATTCGACCACCGCAGAACAAATGCACCACCCGAACGATCGCCGCCGTAAAGGATATTTTTAGAGTGCGAGCGAGACCGCGACGCGCGCGAGGGTGAAATGTGTCGACTCGTCTATAATTTATTGCTGTTTTACATATTAGTATTGTTTTTATGGGCCTAACGAGACGGTGCGCGCGTCCCAACATTGAAGATTGAAGTGAGTGCGTTGATTTCGCCACAAGAGCACACAGAGTCGTCAGTGACACCCTTTTCTCTGCTCGCCCGGCGGAACCGAGGCCCAACTATCCGTCGCACCCCGGTGCCGGAAGTCGGAGTTAATTAAAGAGGATTCCAATGCCGTGCGAAATTCGCTTCGCGGCCCTAGGCACGGGGACCTAGGTTTAAAACCCCGAATTTATGGACCCCGACCCGCGAGTTTTGTCAGGCGCTCCAAAGGTCGATAATGGTCGAAGCCAAAGCGCCCACCCAGCACCAGCCAAGTGCGGTCCCATTCTGACGGTTAATGATGGAATTAATGATTTGCTTAAATCGTTCAGCTGCTGTCGTCCGCACCGTCGACCATCCGCGACCAATAACTCTCGGCTAACGATCTGCGTGAGAGGACAGCATTTCTTTTCTTTCACCCGGCACAGCAACGATCGATAAAATACCACGACGGGTGGTCGAATCCAAGCGACTGGCCGGCCACCGGGACAAGTTCAATATTTGAACAAATCGCAAACAGGAGAAACCGAAACAAGTGAAACAATATTTATCAGAAGTTGGCTTCGTCGGACCGGAGGCGAAATCGAAAACTGTCCATCGGCCGCCGCCCCGAAACCCATCTTGACCAGATCTTCCCGCAGGGGGGGCAGCCAAAAAACTGGACCCAGCAAACCGCAAACTATCATTTGCAGTCAGCAGCCAACATCGAACCGTTGGGTGGGTTTTGTGGGAACTTTTCGGTCCGCAGTCGCCCCGAGTCCCGACCACCAACCGGTGGCGGTGATCCGGGGAGTATTCGTTTCATTTGTTTCCAATCGCCAACCCACCACGAGAGCTGACCACTTCTGGCGGTGACCGGGCGACCGGGAAAAGGACATGCAACATGTTCCGGTGCGCTCCGATTGAGGGGCTTGTTTGCGTACGTACGTGTAGCCGGCACCTTCGGGAGGGCTTCGGAAAAGGTATCACCGCTCGTCACTTCTTTGTTTGCTTCAAGGATTCATTTTACACACACCGCGCCACCGGCCACCGACCGGGCTGGGGCTGACACTGGCAGAAACAATCACACCTCGCATAAAGTCCATCTATAATATTATTGTTGTAAATATTTGCAATCAAAAGGATTCGGTGCCCGGCATAACCCGGCACCGGCAGCAGCAACCGGAAAAGAAACCAGAATCAAAGCCCTGGGCCCTGTGTTGCCATTGACTGTTGGATTTGTTGATTGTGACAGGGCGCTTTGATATCAGTGGACGTCGGTCGGTCTGCGAGTCAGCTCGTCCGTCCTGCCAGATGAAGAAGATAGGATTTCAGTAGACGTCCGACGGGTTCTCGTTCCTTTCCGACACAAAGACGGGAGCCGTAGCCGTTCCACTCGAAAAAGACAGTTAGTTAGTGCTTCCGTTCCGTATGCGTCTGGATAGTTTTGGGCTTCCCGTCCGGGGGTCCGAGTCGAGCGTTCGAATGCTGCCGGATCCTATTACTCCTTGTCCATTGGCTTCAATTGCCATGACACTTTTTGCAACTAGCCACGCCTGTCAGATCCCCGAGAGCCCGATGTAAACAATCTGAGAAGGTTAATAATCATCGGATTTTTCGCTTCTCGTCGTCGCTTGGTTCTTTGTCGAGTTGCTTCACAGGATCAGCTCAGGAGGCCGGCTTGCTGAGATTGAGCACAATGGATCCAAAGCTTACTGTGCGGACGGAAGGACAGCTCCAGTAAGCTCTGTATTGATTGTGTGCACATCACTCGGACGGACACAGGACGGACCCGTTGTAAGCCCCTGGTCGGAAGGATGATGGACAATCCCCAATCCCGCTCCTTAATCGGCGTAATCGGAGTCGAGAGCAGTAATCCCCTGCACACAGGGCGCGCCGGACAAAATAAATGTTCCAAACACTGACGCAGTAATAAAATAATGAAGCTATTTTGTTTTAATGGGACTAATATTGGGCCTCTTGTTACATGCCATTGTCCACATGCATCCACCCTGTTTTTTTGGGGGGTCCTCCCGCCGGTGCCGCAGCATATCCTTTTGTTCGATGTTGCTTTTTTCTTCGCTTTCGGCTCCAAGGGTCTTATAATTTATCCGTGGCCCATTACCACCCCACCGGTGGGTCCGGAAACGATACATCACTTCAAAGGTCCGGACACGTGGTCCGGTGAAGGGATCGGCGGTTCTGTTCCGTTACATCGTTTCGCAACCCGCGCGCACCCGGGGGTCCCGGGTGACCGCGCCGAGGTCCGCAGAGCGGACGTTCCGGTTGCGTAAATTATTAAAATTATTTAAAACAAATTACAATTAACGATCGGCAAACGCGGCCGGTGACCGACAAAGAATTAGTCCTCTGCGGCGGACCCGCTCCGGATCCCTTTTGCTTAGGATGTCCGGGCTTTTTTCGGGTGGGTGCAAAATAAAACAAATGCAAAACAAAGCCCGGGTGGGGGGGGGGTGGGGAGGGTACCGGACACTGCTGGACCCCTTTTTCCCGATCGCGCGGCCAAAAACATCAGCACAATCCCCCGACACAACGGACCGCATCCTCTCGTGAGGGATGTGTTCCGTGTTCGTTATGAGTTTTTAATGAAAATAAATAAAATATAAAATTCGTCCATGGCCACCCGCCTCCCCTCTGCGAGCTCTACAATCGGCCCTCCGGCCCCCTCGGATGCCGGACCACCACCAGAAATAGAGTCTAGTTTTGTTTCTCGTTCCACGCGCGCGCTCCATTCGGTTCGTTAATTGAAGCCTGGAATTAAAATTTCATCCCGAGCACCCGGACCAAAGGAATCCTCTGAAACTTCTGGCACACACACGGTCGCGGGTCCCATCAGCACCTCGGCTGGGGGTGCTCTACACAATACTTCGATAAATATTTTATTGTTATAAATTTCCTCATCATCATCATCAGCGGCGCCGCCACCGAAATCGGCCCGGAAAAAGCCAGGACCCCAGCCCCGGAGGTTTCGGTTTTCGGATTCGAAAGTATTTTCCTTTTTTCCGAAATTGTTCCGGCCCGGTCCCAGCAACCGCTGACCGCCGAACCGGGATTGGGTAGGATTTTTATCCGCCGGCGAGGGGGAGCTTCTGAGATCCGAAACCTAGGCGGCCCCCGCCCGTCTTCCGTCCCGTCGAAACCGAGAACCGGTAATTTAGCATTTTTCGAATGGTCATCATACGTAATGTGTACCAAAAATGTATGAAATATGTACCGAAACCCCGGCCACCCGAGGTGGGTCGCTTAGGAATCGAAAGGAGTGCTTGGGTGGGTGTTCTTTTTTTGCGCTCCCTTGACCGCCTCCGATGCCTATTTTTGCTCGATCCATAAATTTATTATTATATTTGACCACCACCGACCAACCGACCGGTTTCCTTCGGGGAGCCGGAGCCGGGCGCCCTTTTTAGACAAAAGTCGCCGGGGCGTTGGGCGAATAAAATAATCCATCTTTCCAGCAGCGCCCTCGGCCCCTGTATTGTAGTGGAAAACCTGAAATAAAAAACGCGCCGGAATGAGAAATCATTTTCCTTCTAAACACCGAAACTCCTCCAATGAAACCGGCTTACCTGAGTCCTGCGCGTGTGTGTGTGTGTAATCGGAAAAGGGTCCACGGCGTGGAAAATACAAAATCGTAACATATATTATGTAAATTTTCCTATTTCCCTCCTTTTTTCCCCGGCCCGTAACACACACACACGCGCCCAGAACGGCAATCGTCACGTGTGGCCATCACAGAACACATCCTCCAGATTCGCCCCCACACCCCCCACCGAAAAAGGTCACCGGTGGTCGGCGGGCGTATCTTTTGTTTTTCATCAGCCACTGCGCCACTGTGGGCCGCGCGGCAAGGATCAGAAGAAAAACCGGCTCCGGCTGTGGGACGAAAGGATTCATTCATCAAAACGGCGGATCCTCGCCCGAAGGCTAATTGGTATCAGCAATCAAACTTCTGAGCGGAACACCGTCCGTCCGCCCGTCCGCCCATCCGCCGTTGCCTCGGCCTGGGCGTTGCCTTAATTCTGACAATTTCGAGACCAATCCGCCCTTGCCTTGGATTCAAACGCCAAAAATCGATTCCGAACGAGCGACGGGACTCGGAGATGTTCCTTCCGCCGCCATCGTCGTCGGTCGACGGTTTTTGCATCACGAGCACGCTTCTTGTGCCCGGAATAAATATGATTCCCGGGGCACCCTGGGCCCGGAATGGAAAAAGGCTAATTATCTGCGGCGCAGAGTCAAGGGTACCCGTTGTGCGGTGATCCCTTTTTGAGGATGAAAATCCACCACTTCCGCCCGGCGTCGACGACGACGACGACGACGACGTGGGATCCGCTTCTCGGAACCCGGGAAAGCTTACGGTAATTTTTGTCCCATCCCATCCGTGCCACGCCATGGGTTAAATCAGCGCCATTTTTTTTTTTGTTGGTCGCCCGGCCACCCCGGTTCGACGTGCAGGATTCGATTTTTGCACACCAGGTGCCATATCGACTTTTGGGGTGAAGAAGTCGGTCTCCGGGATCCGGGTTGTTTGGGGCCCTCAGACTGCGAATGCACTTCCCGGTGAAAAATATCCTTTCGTTTGATCCTGCCAGAATGGCCACGGAACGGAACGGTCCTTCGGCGCGTCGTCACCGGTGAACAGACACACCGGGGGCTAATTTAGTATATTTATTTCGGCGCTCATTGAGACTGGCTAATGATTGGAGTGGCTCGGTGGGGGAAAGAGAGCGAAAGGAAGATTGGCCCTTTCGGTTGCGCCCAAGATCAAGGAAGGTTTCATAATCACTTTATTCCGGGAATCGAGTTCGAATTTTGCACACTTTTGCTGCCGGCTCTGGCTGGAGTGTATCTCTCTCTCTCTTTTTTTCGCTCTCCCCACCTCTCCCTCTGTCATTCTCTTCAGACAGCCAACTGTGGTTATGTGTTTGGCAGATCACTCTGATGCTGCATCGCCATGGCCACGTCATCGTTCCGGCAGTCATTCGACATTGCATCGGTTGCTCGGATGAATGGCCGGCGCTCTTCAATACTTTCTTCGCTTTTGACGCTCTTTTTTCCCCATCTCGAAAGCGGAATATTGTTGAATGCTTCTTTAATTAACTTCAAAGCGGATGCAAAAACTGACGGCTGACTCGGCTTCTTTCGTCAATACGTAATCCACGCAAGAATGTATTTTAAAATCCTGTTATTAGCAAAAATGTATCGCCGAGTTGCTGCAAGCAAGTCAAGTTGCTGGCTCGAGCAGACCCGGCCCGGCCTAATTGCTTCCTCGCTGAGGAGGGGACTGAGTCCTACACGTGACGCCCTAATTATACGCAAAAAGTCGGCGGAAACATCAGGGCTACGGAATGGAAGAACTTGTCCTTTTCAATCGTCATCACATCGTCGTCACGGCCAATCAGAAAACCCCGTCACAAAGTACATCCTTCGGCCCGGTAGCATCCTTCAAGTGTACCGCGGCTGCTGCATCCCGCTCTCGGATAGTCCTCGGCCCCGGTGACATTCTTTCGATTTTTTCGCGGCGGCACACACGCGTTAGCATTAATTGAATAAAGCGAACTACAAACACACACTCCGGGGACCAACAACAACATTCAGGGCTCCGGCAGTCCGCACACGCCTTCGTCCAATTAATTATTTTCCAGCATCCACCGCGGTCGCAGTTTGCGTCGCGTGAGCAAATCATTATTGAATAGGCCCCGGTCCCGCGAAGCAAGAAAAAGTCCTTTCAATTATTCTTGCGCGTCTCGACGCCCGCGTATTGAGAGTTAATTCGCGCCGCGCCGCGAGCCCACGGAAAAAGGATTCGCCCGGGTGTACACCTACACATGGCCCCCGGGCCGTGGCAAACCCACTCGCCGTTGCACTTGTTTCTGTGGCCCCGGGACCACTCATAAGCGATAGATGAAAAGTCAATGACGGTGGCTGCAGGCGGGACACCCACCGCCCGAATGTCCTTTCAGACCAGCACTTCTGAATGGTGCCGCTGTCACACGCGCGGTCCCAATGCGCTGAGGTGCGTTATTTGTCCCTCGGGAGTCGGGAAAAAAGGTGGAACCCCGCCGTGGAAAACTTAACACAAGCGAACCGGTGTTTTCCATCCTCCGAAGACAACGACGATCCGACGATCCGACTCCTTTGACGGAGCACGGATCCGTGTGTTTTTCTTGTTTTGTTTTCCCCCGTTTGGTCCCTATTTTCCTATCAAGCACTCATTAGAGACAAGGGTCCACACACACACACACACACGCGCGGGAAGACGCCAAAGAGTTGGCCGCCGCGCGATTGGTAATGAAAGATTTTCCTCCTGCCGCCGCCGCCGGTCCGGGGTTTTCATCACACATGCCGAATGAAACTCTCCTCGCCCTGCCAAAGACAATGGACTCAGCAAGAAGGAGCGAGAGAAAACAAAAACAAGAAAAACCCTTTTCACACAATCGGCCGTGAATTTGTTTTGTGTTGGCGCGGCGCGGCGACTCCTTCCGGCTGGAAAATCCGGCTGTTCCGACGCTTTTCCCGCCTCTGCTGACGAGAGTGGTTCTGGTTTTCCACTGATCGAGATTTGGGCTGATAGAAAGAAAAACACCGAGCCGGGGCCGTACAAAGTAATCGAGCAAATTGTTTCTTCACCCACAGACCCGAGGTGCGGAGGGAGACCAGTCCCCCTCGCCAGCCAGTCATTTGGGGAACGTTAATAACGTTCCTTGTGTCTAATGTTGCTTTTTTCTGCTTCTTCTCCTTTTTGCAGGTGAGTTTCGACGACAAGTTCCGACATCCGTTGCGTCAGGATCCGATCCCTCCTCTGGTGGACGCTGAAAAGGAAACGCTGTGAGTGGAAAACAGAAACCGTAAGGGGGTGTCCCCGGCGCAATCCGAGGTGATTCAGGAATAATGCCTCTAATTTCGCCACACACCAGCCCGTGAAGGTGTCGCGCGCACTGAAGATGCCACATATTTATGCTTTCCGCGCGGGTTTTTTCATGCGTTTTTGATCGTTTCCGGCCGGGCCGGGCCGATGGAACAATACACCGAAAAAACTCTCGCACACACACACACGTAAGCAGATGCGGCCCTGGGGCCATTATTTGTGATATATTGTTGCAATTTTGAATATTATGTTTTTAATGAAAAATATCATTAGCGCTAATGGGGGGATCGGCTTCGGGCGGGCTTGCGGTTGCTATGGCTACGGCCGTGTGCGGTGCACATAACCTCTTCGGCTCAAGCCGTTTACTACGCACATCCAATCAATAACCGAACCTACCGGCTGATTAGCAGACTCCAGCCGCGGTCCGATGGCCAGCCGCGGTCCGATAACCTCGTTCTGGCCGCAACAGCACCCCAAGGTCGATCGCGGCATCGGGCACGGAACATCGATCACCACACCCGATAGGGTCCGATCGCGGGCTTCTAATCAATCCCGAATTCCATCCCGCTTCCCGCTTCGTTGCGTCGACCGAAATTTTGACATTTGACACTTGCGCGGATTTAGTCTGGCCGCGGCCTGGACTTAGCACACGGACTGTCTGGCAGAGAATCGGCTATTTATTTGCAATCGGTGTTTGCACGGAACCAATAGGTTATCGGCGTCGGCGATGTTTTGTCGCTTCAACCATTCGCTGCCACCAATTCGGCAGAGTGTCGGCCGGCTATTGGCTTAGTTGGTTAGCGGCACCGATCACGGCCGGAAACGATTTTGTGAACTCCTGAACCAATATTGGATTCGAACAGTGTGTGCACTACTGTTACCATCTATCGATCTGAGCGTGGCTGATAACGGCCGAGCATACGACTCCATGAGTTTCGGGAAGTCGGCCCATTTCTACAAGTCACTCGTCCCGCCGTCAAAATAGTTCCTTCGCTCAGACGGCGCTGTGCCGTGCCGTCGGAATCGAAGCTCGGTCACTGGAACCGCGTGACGCTCGGGTGCGCCCCTCTCTCCGTGTGTGTTTTTTGTTGTTATTGTTTTTTTTTCGGTGGCCCCAAGAACAGATGAGACAGCCGCGTGGCCATCTCAACCGGCCGCGTTTTCGGAGGTTCCGGTGCGGGAACTGCGTTCGAATAATTATTAGTTACTGATAGCGCTCCGGTGGGGCCAGTAGACACGCGAATTCGTACGAGCCCTGGGGTTGGAAACCCAATCTGTGGCCGGGCATCGGAACCGGAATCGGGTTGTGGTGTGTGCGGTTCGTCCGCTTTTGTGATGACACAAGGGTCGGCGCGATCGAATCGCAAAGAATCGAGTGTTGGGTGATGTGTCGTCGGACGTCGGACGAGTGAGTCCCGGTCCACACGTCCGCAGTGTCCTATCCCGTGTATCGATATCGTGCAGAGCACTCGGAAGCACTTCAAAATCATCCCCCAGACCAACAACAGGTCGGTGTGACACCGAAGGAGGCGCATCAGGCCCCGTTGCAACAGGTATTCGATTTCGACTTCCATATGCACCAACCAGCGGTGAATTGACAGGACAGCACCGGCGCACGAACGGAACAAAGGCGAGGCCCCCCGAGGTGCAGTGCATTCGATGCTTCTCTATTGGTTTCCTCTTTTGCGGCCACTAAATAATAAAAATCCCTATCGACCCCCATTCCCAAGTGTTTTCCAGTCGTAGGTTTTTGTTTCGGTATTCGGAGTGGGGCCACTTTATCCACGTCAACCTGTTGCCGTGCCGGAAGCCGATGGCAATGACACTGCTACTGCTGCGCCATTGGCACCGACAACAACAGCCAGAGGGTGGCCAGGGTTGATAAAACCGCAACCGGTAGGACCGGCGCATCGGTTATCTATTGTTTGTGTTTGGGGTTGCTCATCGCCGGTTCCCGGAGACGGGTTAGACAAGGCCGATGAATAACGACGGCTTGGTAAAACGGGCTGGCAGCTCAGTTTTCAGCTATAGACCGGCCAGACCGTAAGCAGACATGACGATACAGGTCCTATAGCCACTATTTTAAAGGTTCAAATCATTTAAGGTCCTATATTCCCGGTGAAAGAAGCCCTGATTATTGTTTGCATAGTGAGATGGGCATTCTCACTATTAGAGCTCACTCTCACTATCCGTTGTTTTGATATCGTCATTTGACAGCTCTCGAGCGTGGAGCTTCTGTCATCTCGTTTTTGATGGCCGTTGCTGTTATCCAATGTTTACAAACTTTCCACGCATCGTTTTTCGCAATTCTTTAAGGAAGTTTACCCTTCTTCTTCGACCTTCAAACCACTCACAGTTGTTTCATTTCCAGATCGATCACAAAGTTGTAATCCCCCCGAAGACGATCGGGAAGGCGAAAGAGGAACGATCTACAACGCAAAACGAAAAGTGAAACCCAAAACCCCACTTCCCGAAGGGCACCAGTTAACGAGCCATATCGGGCGGTTGGACGCAGGGGGGCCTCCCAATCCCCCCTCGGTTCCGTTGCACCTGTGCCGGCGGCGCAATTTGCGCATAAATTGTGGTTTGCGCGCAAAACCGAACCCGATCCGCCCCGTCCCGGGCATTGTTTTCCTCCGGGAAGGCTTCGACGGAAACTTATCATGCAAAAAGGGTGGCTTCCCGTGGCTCCCCGTTTTATTTCGATTCATTCGAATGATTTTTGATAGATCGACCACCGCGCCGGGGGGCCAAATGTGCTGTGCCCTTCGACGTCGTCGCCGACACACGGTTGTGGTCTGAAAAGCCTTCTGTTTCGTGCTGTTGCTTTTGACCGATACGCGATCGGTCACAGCTGAGAGCGTTCGATAGCAAAACAAAAACGGAAAAAACCCGAGGCCCCTGAAGCCGCCTAAAAGGCGCTTCGCGAGCACGGGCCGGAATAATCGGATTCGATCGGATGAACGGTTCCCCCGGGAATTTCCTGGACTAAATCGATCGCGAACTCACGCACGCCGATCATCATCATCATCGTCAGCCACCATCAGGGCTTCTTCTTTAAACTTCCTTTCGCTTCCTCCGTCTCCGTCGCGATCATTAGGCGTGAGTGCTTCACAATTCATTTAACCCGATGAATCCTCAGGTGTTTGCGGCGCGTTTCGTGTAATTAAATACTTGTTTCAGCCCCCCGTGCCGATCTTTCCAATACCGGCCGATTAATAGTCCGATCGCGATCGCGCTGGATCGCTGAACCGTATCGAGTGGCGTTTCATCGCCCGGGAAAGGCCCGGCATGCGAGAAATGAGGCTTCGAGCGATCGCATTTTCCGATCGCGCCAAATGTCAGGAATGGTGTTTGCACGCACAGCCAGCCAGCCAGCCAGTCACGGGTCCCCGGCTGTATCCCTCGCCAAAAGGGCACCTCCGGAGCCGGAGTCGGTCGGATGCTTCGAATCGCTTCACACTTCACTGGTCCATCGCCCATTTCCATTTTCCCTCACCGTGGGGCCGTGGCCGCGGCTCGGTTCGTGCCAGTCGGCACGGGAAGGATTTATTACACGCATCAAATTGCAACTTTGCCGTCGATGCGGTTGCGGTGCGAAAGAATGCCGCCGCCGCCCGGTTCCCCGTGAAGGGGTCGGCGGGTTCCTGTTGCGCCCGAGGGACCAACCCGGTGCCGGTGGTGGTCGGTCCAACCGGCAATTAGTAGAAATCGAATCAAACGCACTGAGCTGCAACTTTCGCGATCGGTCGGAGATGATATCGGCCGATGGCCGTTGGTCGGCCACCCTTCGGGGGAGGGGTTTCTGCACCGCTGGCGATAGATTAATAGAATTTTTATTGATCAAGCGCACTCAGAACTGCCGACTTTAATGATTGCCCGCTCGCCTTCGGCTCGGTTCCGGATGACTACGGCACGGAACTCGGACCCGGGCCATCACCCGAACGAAAACTTCCGCTCGAGCGCAACCGAGTGCCGTTCCGGAAGAGTCCGGTCCATGTCTGGGCGCGTTTACGAGTCTTCATGATCAGGTTGATCACCTTCGGCTAAGGCCCGGCCCGTGAGTCGATGCTTCATTAAGGTCGTGCTCGGATGGCCAATGAACTGTCGGACATTAATTTTGGGGGGCCTTTGGTGTTTTTCAGCCCACCGGGTGGCTTTAAACTGCGGGGCCACAGTACATGGGTGTAATTTAAATTTATTGATTTCTCTCTCTCTCTCTCTCGGGCAGCAACCGGAAGCAACCGGGAAGCTGCCCGTGGCGAGCGCAAAAATCACAGACCACAACAGCGGAGAGCGGACCGCAGCGTGCCGAGCGATTGATGAATAAATAAAATTAAAACTCGTCAAACATTTCGGTGCCGCTTTCGGTGGGAATTAATCATCAAGTAAACCCGGCCCGGGGCGTGTAGTTTTGGGGCGGCTCTCCGTTTGAACATGTCTTACGCGGCCGCCCCCCCCGGGAGGAGGCTCGCCCCCAACAACCGCTGACGTACTTTGAATTTTGATTACTTTCGATTCGATTCCCACCCGCGCCCGGCCACAATCGCGCGGGAGCTAATTAAAAATATCCACCGAACGCCAAACGTACCCCGCGATTTGGGCCAGGATTTGGGCACCGATCACGCACTTTGATCTCGCGCCGTTGATTGGACCAGTTTTTGGGGCAGAATTAAATTGTGTGTCCTTAAAGAGCTGCCACTGACGGGCCGCCATTCTTCGCGTTTTATCTGGAGACTATTGACACTGTCAGGGCCGAAGGGCCAGATCCTTGCACAGGATGATTAAACGGATCCCGAGCCAGAGTGCCACCGCGCACCCGACAGAGAGAGAGAGGGTCGTCCTCTAATCGGATGTGATGTAAATTTCCCTTTTAACCCTCGGGATGTCCTTTGCCGTCAGGGCCGGGGCCCCTGGACCGTCCAATCAAGCGTTATTGAATTTCCATCTTCTCGGAGCCCTGGTCCCCGTGCTAGTTAATTCATTAAAGATTATTTATATCTCATTGAATGTTGCTGCCTCGGCTCGGCTGTCGATTTTCCGCTTCCTGGGAATGGCGTGATGAATCACCGAGTGTCTGGTGTGTCGCCCTCCACAGGATGGCACCTTCGTTACGCTTTTCTTGCCCCGGCGACGACCGTTCCTAATCTAAGATTACTTCCGTCTCCGTCACGACTCGACTCGATTGCGTTTCGACCCAACAACCCAACTCCCGTTGGGGATGCCGTGGGGCCCGACTTATTCTCCGTCGGAATCCCGGACACTGGACACGAAGGGCACACCACTCTCAAGACATTGAATTATACAAATTAAAAACCAATCCACCTACCGGACAGCTGATTGATTCCCGCTCGGTTCCGATTCCCCGCTGCTCAACGTCGCTCAACGTCGAACCGTTTTGGGTGGCAAAGTTTTCCGACTCGGAAGCGGAAATCAGCCAGCCAACAAAAACGTCCTCCAAATTCGATTGCCGAACCGGGCGGGCGGGCTGACTCCTCGTCGGCCGGCTTTTGTTGAGATGTAAACGAAGAAATGGCGCGAATGGCGGGCTCACAATGTGATTACCCGCGCCGTGTTTCGAATGCCGATGGCTGCCCCGGGAATGAGTGTGCGGAAAGTTGCTCGTGCGTCCGCAGGAGTTTCGATCGAAGATCTGCCGTTTGTTTTGCTCCTTTTCGGGGTGCGAGTTTTTTGGGGCCCCGAATCGAATCGGGGCCGGACGAGCTTTCAGGAAAAATGTAGCACAATGTCAATCAAATGGCGGTGTGGCCCCCTTTTTGGACGTGCCTACACACATGTGTGTGACATGCGTGTGTGCGTACGTGTGTGTGTGTGCGCATATGTTTGATGACTGACAAAATTTTGACGAAAAAACTTTGGCATGCAAAAAACGTCTTGAAGAAATCTTTGGCAGTTTGATTGAAAGATACGAACCCCGGAAGGGGGGGTTATAAACGCGGAGGCACGCTTGGATGGATGCCAGCAACAACAACAACACACAGGGATACGGATCCGCCGCCGAGTGGAAACAATCCAAGCAACCTCGAAGACGTCGAATGACTTTGTTGGCCCCGCAGAACCCGATTCGCTGAGTTTCGGAGTTGCGAAAATCGCTTTAAATTGGAGCCACTACATTGAGGAAAATCGATTTTCCCGGGGCCAAGCCCAATCGTCTTGGTCGTCGTCACTGCAGCCCCGGACTGTGGAACACTTACAGCAGCGCGTCTCTCGCTCTCTAATTATCAGCTCCGGGCGCGCTCGAAGGACAGGATACATTCCTGCTCCGGCTATTCGGCCATTAGCCGGCAAGCGGGGGGCGGGTGGTGGCGCAGCAACTGCAGCGATCCTATCTGTTGGGGCGTGGATGTTTTTGAAATGCTAATCCTTCAAAATCCTGCATCCTTTCGCCCGTGGTATCGCTGCACGAAACATCGAAAATCGGATCCGCCCGAGCGGAACTCCACCATCGTCGTCGTCGTCTCCATCGTCGGAAGCGACGCAAAAATCCATCATTCCCCCGCGCGTCAGGCCGCGGCCCGCTTTCTCTTATCAATTCCGGGCCTGGGCTCCACGGTCCACAGTAAAGTCCTGGGAAAAGTGCGCAAAAATTAATTCAATTGTAATGAAAACTCGTGGCGCGCGCTCGCCGGCGGAGGCAGAATGGCAAAAAATAGGCAACACAAATCCTTCCCCGCCTCGCTGCGTTGCGCTGCGGAGTGGAATGTGCCATCTTACGAAGGAGTTGGTGCGGCTTCCGGTTCCGAAAGAACCGC
The DNA here is from genome assembly GCF_943734635.1 of Anopheles cruzii. Classification (NCBI taxonomy): domain Eukaryota; kingdom Metazoa; phylum Arthropoda; class Insecta; order Diptera; family Culicidae; genus Anopheles; species Anopheles cruzii. The sequence goes on along the minus strand of NC_069145.1, from coordinate 1,423,365 downwards.
ACCGACGAAAAGAAGCGCCGCACAGCGCTCACAGCGAGTGAGCATTGCTTAATGAAACATGACGTAAGATATAAATCAAATTAATATCCTTTTCGTAATTATTCATTGTATCAGCTCCTTCGGGGTGTCGCCGGTCGCCGGTCGCGCCGGCGGTCCTGCGATGTCCTCCTCCGATGGGTGCAGCCATGCGTCGGTATGCGTGCGCGCCTGTCGCCCGGCATTCGCTGTCAAAGTGGTCGAATCGAAACGGAAGGCGGAAGAATGGTGCCTTTCTTTTGGCCGCCCGGGCACACAATGGAAGGATCACCCTGTGTCGTGTCGGGCCGTCCGCATAAATAATTCCAATCAAATTATCCAATCATCTGCTACATTTAATCTCTGGCGGACTCTCTGGCGAACATAAAAATGAACCACCCACCCCGGATCGATGGCCCAGCCCAGGCCCAGGAGTGTGGGGCTCCTTCTTGGCCGGGTTCTTGGCGAAGTTTTTGCGATAATTACTTTTTATCACACCTGCCAGTGGTGCCTCGGTGCCAGTCGAAAGAAGATACATGTGTTTCCAGGACAAATGACGAGGAGGAGACTGTGGCCACCCCCCATTGGGGAGGCTAGCGGGTGCCGTGTTTGCCGTGTGCGGGGCTGAATGACTGCGAGTGTCATAAATTAATAAGGCAGAAGGGAGGTGGAAGGTGCGTGGTGGCGCGCCGGTACTGTTGCCGTTGCTGCCGCCCGCAGCGCCGCAGTAGACCGTTATCAAATTATCAAGCACTAATTTATTGTCCCCAATTATTGTCGCAGTCGATGTCGGGGCGCTACACGGGGCCACGTGTGTGGGTGGTGAGAGGGTGGTAATTCGCGGCTTTCCCATCCCCACCGGTGATGACGGTGCGCTCCATTTGTCACCAACCGATTCCCGGCCTGGGAGGTGCTTATCGGGCGAGTGAGCAAGATGGATACGCGATTTGTTTTACCTCTTTTGGCGGGGACACACACATGGGTGGCTGTGGGTGGGATATTAACAAACAATAAATCAATCCGGGCGCGCACTCCATGCTCTGCACATAAAAGCTCTGCGGTGTCCGCTTAAGCCTGCGACTGGCGCGCCTTCGAAGGCGCCACGACACGACACGGCACGGCGCCATCATTGACTGATAATTGAGCCGCGCAATGCGACACGGCTCCGTCGTCGTCACGTCGGAACTTGTGACGCACGCAACGCCCACTCCGATCATGTCCCTGTGTGCGGCCGAACCTAATGGCGCCTCGATCGATCCTAAAAACGTTGAAAAGTTGATGACGGAGTTGCTCATCCATGGGCACGGTTTCCATTCGGCACAATTCAACCGGAAAATGGAGAACACAAATTTGCAGCTCCCCACTCACTGCTCGGGATCGAACATAAGTTCGTGAAATTTCGGTAATTAGCGCCGAGCGCGGGCGAAACTTTTCCGGCACTCTACCCCCCCGAACCCGGTCCGGGCAGCCGAAAACCCGACACATTTTTCTCTCAAACGACGGTAAAATTGTCGCACTTCCGTCTTTTTTGGCCGACAAGGGGTCTTCCCCGGCAAAACGCGGGGAAGAACTCGAATTTCGAGTTCGGGAATGATGGCACACGGAACAGATTGATCCACGGCGGCGGCGGCGGCGGCCGGGGATTTATGTTTTTATTGAAGGCTGGATTATTAAATTTTACTATTATTTCACTTCTTCACGGGATTCGTCGGCGGAGGGTCCGGTGCCCGCGTCGGCGTCATCGTCGATCAGAATCCTTGCCGTTTTGGCTACACAAATCGGAACCAGATGAAGTTGGGGGCCCAACTTTTCAATGACTCAGTCCCGCCGTAACTCTTTCGCCGAAGCAGATTGGTCGGCTGCTGTTGTCATTTCGAATCACCATCAACAACGATTCCCGGCTCCGTCCGATTGCACCTCCCGGCCGTTGCGTTTTCCTACGGGGGAAGGCAGAAATTAGAGTCAATGGATGATTTTTTCTTTCTCGCTTGCGTCACACAACTCCTTTGCCTTTTTGCTCCGTGCTCCAACTCCGCGCGCGTCGCCTGCTACGCAAATGCCACTTAATTGACGTTTCATTTTTTCGCTCGCGCGTGTGTTTACATAAGACACTTGAAAGATTCAACACCGAGCCGAGCAAAAAAGGCCAGCCAAAGTGTCCTCCCTTTTGCGATTGCCGTAAGAATTTACGCCAGAAAAACGCGCGGCGAACGTCACTCTAGTTTCAATAAATTCTACAAACAGCGCGGACCTTTAATAGTGTTTCGGTGACGGCGAAGGACACAAAAAAATAAATGGCCCCCGGCTGAACGGCTGAAACGTTGCTTCAATTAGCAGCCTAAGCCTTGCCGAGGGGGGCACAAAAACTTTGACCTCACCTCGAACCAAAGTTCGTCACTCGTCCTGATTTCTTGCGCTATCAGCGGGGCCGCTCAAGACCACCGGCCGAAGGACGACACGGATTCCGAAACCGTCATCGTCGTCAATCGTAAATATTGATTGCCGTTTCGGGAAAACTTTTGCCGGCCGGAGTTTCGGTTCGATCGCTCGGGCCCCCGGAAATCTGAAACTCCAATAATCCATCAATCAAAAATTAAAACAAGAGCGAACACAAGTTTTATCATGATTAAAAATGCTTCGGGCCCAGGAAGGATGGCCCATCGGCCGCCCGCCGCGTCATTCCTTGTCGAAACATCAAACATTTTTCGATATTTAATCAATATAATTACACCGAAAACTTTTATCATTAAGCGCCGTCCCCGGCAACGACGGATCGGACGGATCCGTTTCGGGCTCCGGCCGCTGTCTGTGTGTGTGTGTTTGCGTTTGCTTATGTGTCGCTCGCCCCTGCCGGAAGTCCTGCCGTCATTTTTCCAACTCTTTCACGCGGTTGGAGAAGAAAATCTCTTCAAACAAGGAACGCCGGAGCGCTCGGAAGAAAGTCGGCTAATTATAAATTCTGTGTTTGTGAAAATTATCTTCTTAAGGGAAATTTATGTTTCTCTTTGGTAAAAATTTAATCCACACGCCCCGCGCACCTCTCGCGCATTAGCTCTCGGTAAATAGGGAGCCGGCAGAGTTGAGGGAGATAGATGAGTTGGCCCGCCCTGCGTCTTGGATCCGGTGCCAGTAACGAGGACTTCTCTTCTTCTGCCAACCCTTTGGGTGGGGGGACTTTTAATCCGAATGTCATTGATTTCTGATTGTGTTCATCCATCTCCGAACGAGCAAGGAGCGTGCTCCAAGTGTGCTTCCAGCGGAAGCACTCGACAGAAGGCTACCTTTCAACTCTTTTTAGCGAAACTCCACTCCAGGATCCGCTCCGGGCAACCGCGTCGGTGTGTGTAATATTTAATTTACGTTGCCTAATCCCGCCGTTGCACATGAGACGACGACGCCGACGACGACGACGAATGACATAATTAAGTCCTTTTCATTCCAACCCGCGCCGCGTCTTTTGCCGAGAGGATCCCTTCGCATGGGCTCCGTCGGTTGGCGAAAAATCAGTTGTAATAAAACAACAACGGCAGCGGGGCAGCATTAGGGCCCCCCCGCACGCGCTCCAAAACCGAGTGGGAGGCCAAGACGGACCCGAATTCGTCGCTCCCTCTCACTCCGCTGGAGTACGTGCGATGCGCACCCAAACGAAACGGGGCTCTCGACAATTCAAATACTCCCCGAAATGGAACGAATCCTTCCGCGCGGGTCCGCTCCCCTCCTGGGTTCCGGTTGCCCCCGGGTGTCACCGAAGGGACCGCGCGCACACACAGACACACTGACAACGACAGCGCTCGCACTCGAAACAGCGAGCGACGCATCCGCATCTTGGAAAAATGAAAAATTTCCAAATTTACCAATATATTCCATCATCCTCGTCATCATCATCATCATCGTCGTCGGGTGGGCCGCGGTGGGGGCGGCTGTGGTGGGAGTCCCTCGCCCGCACGGCAGCGCAACCCTTTCGGTAACCGCGAGCGGAGTATCGTTCGTCGGCATCCTTCGAATCCCTCGCGCACAGGAAGGAAGGAACTCTCGTGACTCGGAGAGGCAGGCGGGAATGGGGGGCCGAGGGAAGAATTATAAATCTAAATCCTAAATTAATGCTACAGCAGCAGCGGCGACAGTCAGTCAGAGTCCCGCAGGGCGCAGGGCGACCCGGGGACAAAAGGCAGACATCGATGTGTCAACCCTTTTTCGAGGGTGTGTTCGGTTCGATCGGCGCCGATGGCGTTTGGCGACGAATTTTACAATCAGCAACGTGGCAGGCGGCAGTGGCGGTGGGTATCGACGACCCCTAAATGGACTTTCGAGAGGACAGCGCGCGCTCTTACGTGTGTGTGTGCTGGGGGTGCTCAAAGCATCGGTTAAAAGGGGTTGATGAGTAGAAATCATCATCATTACGCCCGAAGAAGCGGCCGGTGGCGGTGGAGGACACGGGGCCCCGCCCGTGTTTCGCCCTCGCGTTGGCCATTACTCACTTTTTAACGGTCGAAACGTGCGTGCATGCGTGCGCCTTCCGCTGCCGCGTTGTCCTTGCTTTTTTTGGTCCTTTTCCCCGTCTTATCTGATATGCAAAGTAGGCTAAGGGCGCGCTGTGCGAGTTGGCTGGGCCGCTGGGAATTGACAGCCATTCGCAGATGGCATTGATTAGAAGCGACGGTGACACCTTTTCGCTCGCCGCAGTACCCGATCGATGCGTGTAAACAGATATTTGTCAAACATTAGCCGCCCTTCGATTAACTCGCCGAAAAATTTGTTTATTTCACCAACCAATACTGTTTATGAATTGAATAACTGCTTTCTTTATCATATAAGGACATTTATATGATAAAAAATGTATCGTTGGCTTTTCGGTACGAATTGTTCAGTTGTTTTTGTTGTCCATCAACACTCTACACACTCTTTTATTTTAAAGCCGGCGAAATCGTCGGCGGAAAGGGACACTTTTAAGTCCCCTTCTCGACGATTCCCAACACACACACACACACACGGGTAGCAATCCTTTTCCCGGGGGCCCGAAAAAGCGGACGGATTCACCGACCGACCGACCGAGCACCGACCGACAAGAAAGAATCCTCTGGCGATGAGGATGAAAGATGAAGGATTCGTTCGGTTTCGCCCGGACCGATGCCGAATCCTTCCGCGCTTCCCCACGCAGCCGGGCGCGGCACAGAGTCCCCTTGCGTCCCCTTTCCCCACCATTTCAGCAGCAGCAGCAGCAGAATTTTCCATCAATTTTTGGCTGACATGAATTATATATTCAAATTTCTGTTATTAATTGGGTTCGAGTTGCTGCTTGTCATACAAACATTAATGGCAGCGCTCGTGTGTGTGTCTTCAGCACACATACATGCCGTGTGTGTGTGCGTTTTTTGCCGTTCGAATCAAGGGATTCCCGGCCCCCGGTTCCCGGCCAGTTTTCCCATTTTCCACGCTTCCCGGCGCCGCCCAGGTCGGTGAAGGAGGAGGAAAAAGGGTTATATATCCTTCACGCTTCCCTGCCGACCGCCGCCGCCACCACCCCGGCCGGCTCCGGGTGAGAGTGACTTTTTATGTTTATTATTTCGAATTACGACTTTTGATGTGCAGCCCTCGCTCACTCGCTCGCTCGCATGTGTGTGTGGCGAGGACTTGTGTCTTATGCTTTCCGAGTTAGTTAGTCGATTTTTTCGCTAACCATCACTTCCGACGACCACCACCATCATCCGACCGACCGAAGCCCGACCGATCAAACCCCAGGTCCTTAACCGGGGGGTACCGTACTGGTTCCGGTGTGCGCCATTGAACCCCGCCAAATTAACCCCTTTTTTGCGCCGCAAACTCCTTCGGAGGTTGCGGCGCCCGAAAATAAATCGCCAACGGACGGCCGAACGGACCCGAACCGATGGGTTGGGTTTGATTTTTCATTTCAAATCGGGAATAATAACTCGCCGTTCCAGCCGTCCCCGTCGCCCCACTGGCCGCACAGCCTCACGACCTCATCAGCCCCGGAGGGGACGCAAAATTATTAAAAATCGAATCATACACTCTTCTGCACAAGAAAACCCATCAACAATGTTGCGATCGGGCCCTCCTCATGGCGCGGGGTGCTGACTTCAAGGCGCGCAGAGGGGGGGCAGAACCCGGGCATGTCATTCCACTTGGCACCGGCAACCCGGTTCCTTCTCATTTGAGTAGCGGTTGAGCAGCGAATTGTTTCCAATTGGAGAGCATCTCCTCGGTTCTCGTTAACCGCACAGACTGAGAGAGAGACAGGGAGCGAATGGGGTGGAAAGGGACACCGCCATCCGCCAGCATCCTGGCACCGATTGTCGTTTGATTATTTTATATAATAAATATATGAATGGCTCTTTTTTATGCTCTCCTTCACGAGGACGGCGCGAGAACATCGTTTTCCTCTCGCTACCGCCGCCGCAGGTTGGCCACAGATCGGTGTGTGTCTGTGTGTGCGATATGTGGTTCAGCACCACGACGACGCAGGTTCGGTGACGGGGCCCGATCCGGGGGCAGGAGTTCCGCTTCCTTTCCTGAAACAATCAACCAAACGAACCAAACGAAAGCGAACCGAATACATATTGCTCGTTGTTTATATTTTTCATTAGGAAATTAAATGTGTGCTCCTCTCCTCGGGGACCGAAGCACCGAGTGTCTCGTCCCCGCTTATATGGCCTCTCTCCGTCTCCGGTTCGTGAAGTTTTGTCCGTGGAGCCTGAAAAACGCAAAATAAAAATATGCGGGAAAACATCACCCAAAACTCGATCCGGTGTGTGTGTCGGAATGGAATCTGGTATTGAATTGGAAATTACTTCTTCTCCTGCCCCCTTTCGGATTCCCGCTCCCCCCGCCCGTTTGCGAGAGGACAAAATATGATCCGCCACGGACGACGCTGGAGATTGGAACCGGAAAAGTCCCGGATCGCCCCCCCAGAGAAAATGATACGGATTTGCATATCAATTAGAAAAATAAATTATAGAAATCCTCCTTCCGTCCGTCCCCGTTGCGTTCGTTGCCGTGTCTCGGGTTTTGGGGGATTCTGAGGATGGAAATTGAACCATTGTTTCGTGTGCAAACCACAAACAAATCACCACAAACCGAGGAAACGCGTCTCGGGCCAAACTTTCGTGCATCTTCGTGCGAAAAATGTGCGAATCACTCCGCAAACGGCACGGATCGAGTAAGCGGATGTTTTCTGATAACCTGACGCCAGTTTTATCGCCACCTCGCGGCCCCTATCCGGATAGCTTCCGTTTTCCTCCCTCGGATCGCACCTGGCGCTCGGGGTGGCCATAAATCAAGCTCACGATGCGCCGAGATCCTTGCCACCCGCCTCTCGATCTGGGAATGGTTTCGTGCGCAAACGAACACGCCATAAATGTGCGCCGTGGCTGACGTGACTCGGACCGCACGACGCACGGGACGCAAACAAACGCTCCTCGCTCTCGATCCACCCCGATGGTGATGATGATGATGATCATAACGGCGGCGATGTTGGCTGCTGCTGCCGTTAATGGTGCTGGCGTTAAGATGGTGCAATTGGGCCGTCCATGGAGACGAGGTCCGTCCGTCAGTTTTTTGGGGGACGAGCCTGACGAACACGAGATGGCGCTTTTTAGGTCGCGTTGCGCAACCCGCGCGCAAACAACACGGCGGCCGTCGCGTCGACGCACACACAATCCGTAGTAGTAATTAAATCAAATTCAGTTACCAACCCGAACCCGGCCCGGCCGGGTCGCCGGAGGTCGCTTAACGTGTCGGTGTAATTGTTTAATGTTTAATTAATCCCTTCCTTACCGCTCGGGCTGCGTCGCGCGCCGAACTGCGCGATGTGTCAAAACAAACACAAGACGCTGGTGCGCTGAGAGGCCAGAAAAAAACAGCCCTCAACGCGGCCATTTCAGGCTCGGACGAGAGATACTAAGTGACATTGGTTAATAAAATTTATTGTCAATTCCTTCTGTCAAACAGCCGCGATGGCGCAGACATCAGTGTGTGTGTACCGGGGGTTTTATCACCAAACACCCACTGGACGCGTCGCCCGTCGTTATCTGCCCCACCATTTGTGAGCCTTTTTTGTTGCTCTGCTCTGCGTGTGGTGGTGGTTCGTCCGGTTTTTCGTCGACGATCGCGATTCACCGGGCGAGATAAGGCGACCAGCCAGCGATGGAATGCAACGGCCAAACAGGAAAAAACGACGAGCGTGGAACTAAATCAAACAGTCGCAAACAAATCGCTTAAAAGCACCACCCCATCCGCGTGGTGGCCGCGGGACACTGGACTAGATAATAATTCCTCAACTCTCCGGCGGCCGGCAGGACAAAAAAACGGCGAGGCGAGAATTATCTTTTTCACGGGGCTGCAGTCACTTCCACTGACTGACTGACTGACTGGGCTGGATAAACACAGACACCGGTGCCATTATCACCTCGTTTGGGGCCGTTTCGAAATAATGGCCCCGCGCGCGCGCTCTGTACAAAAAGCCTTCCGCTTTAAAGCACGATCCTGCCCAGCCCAAGATGGCGCTTTAAAGCCGCTCCTTAAAGCCCCGCAGATCGTTCTCGCGGAGAGCAGAGCGCGCTTCGATCGATACTGAATCGGGTGCATTCGCCTGAAAAAGGATCAAAGAAGGCACCGCAGCGGTTGTTGCTGTGTGTGAAGGCTCGTCACAGCGATCATGCTGTCAGTGTATGTGTCGGTACCCACACACATACACCGAAAGGGTGCATTGGGAGAAGATGCGATATCAGACGGAGTAAAAAACGCGATGTTCCGATGGAAGGGGAACCCTAATCGAAACTCATCCCATTTTATTGCACGTTCAATCGCCATCGATGGGTGCGAGAGCGAGACGGCGCGCGCTTGCTGGTGAGTGCCCCGATGCGCACTCACTGCTCGAATCGCGGCGGTCGGTGCTCACGCCGGCTCGTTGCGTTCTGCTCACACACGTGCCATTCTCACTCACTCCGTCTCGCTTTCTCGTGACCGGCTTCGGAGGGCGGTTTCTAGCGCAGGGCGAATGTGGTGTGCGTGTGCGCCTTACACTCGCTCTCTCTCTCTCTGTCGCTCTCACTTACTCGCAGAGAAGGGTAGAAGACGAAGACGGCGACGACGTCGATGCGATGCGCGCGGTGGGGTTCCACCGGTCGAAGATAAACAACTCTTCCTCAGTTGGCGTGTGGTGGTGGTTGCGTCTGCAACAGTCAAAAACTAGATCAATTGCTCGAAAAAGTCATTTTTTCTCTACGAAAATCCCGAATCAAGTTGAAGTTACGGTGCGCGTGTGTGTGCGAGACGCTCACACACATGAAAGAGAGAATTTGAATTTACCGGCGCGACGACCGGTGGCAACGGACCGAGGACGGAACAAGGCAGCGGACGGAACCGGATTCAGTCGTTGCGCTCGTCTCTTCATCTCCCGAGGCACGCGCGCGCCACCAGAGAAAATTCACAGTTCGGGAAGCGAAGTTTCGTTCGGTCGTTCGGAACCCCTGGCGCCATCTGGTGGCGCACCGCCCAGGCAAGGAGTGCAGTTTGTTCAATCGCGATTGATTTTGGTGTGCCGGTGTGCCCCGTGTGTGTGTGTGTGCCACGTGTGTCCAGCAGCCAAGCGAGATGCCCCGGTTGCAGGATTCAACGGGGCGCGCTGGCAGTAAGTGACGAACCCGGAGTTCGAGTCCGAAATTGTGAGAAACGTCAAACACGGGTGCGACAGCGCGCGAATGGTGTGCCGGAAGTGTGTGCGGAAGCAAGTGGAGTGTCCGAGGTGTTACTTTTCGCCACATCCACCCAACCGGAACCGAACCGAGCATGATGGAGGTGAGCACGAATCTTATCGATGAGGAGATGTGGTTGCTGCGATGGTTCGTTCTTTATTTCCGGTTCGCTTCGTTACTGCCCAGCTGTCTGTGTTTGTGTGTTTTTTTGTTGCAGAAGCCCCCGAGGGACGAGTTTTTCCGCCAAAGGACCGCTGAAGGAACCGTAATTTATGGCAGTTGGGAAGAACCCGCACATAAATCAATTTCCGTCCCGACCAAGGGGCCAAGTTCCGAGTCCGAAATGTGCGCAAGAAGTGCATTCCCAGTGCACCACCAGAGTGCACTGCACTGCACTTGTTGTGACAATTCGCTGTGGCCCCAGCGGGAGTTTTGCAAACCGAAACGGAGTGCGAGAGTGCGAGCGAGAGGTCCGATGCAGTTCCAGGTCCCGGAGCCAATATGTGGAAGGAACTGAACCGCAACAACCGAGAGGGGGGGGGGGGGCACCCCGTTGCATGTAAAGTGAAGCATGTCTCGATTTTATTTATATCGAATCGAAGGCTCCGAAGACGGGAAAACCTGTGGGGGCCCTCTTCGCCTTCGTCCGGCGAAGGAAGCAACAAAAAACTTTGAAGAAATACATATCATAATTCATTTTCCAGCGCCCTCGCGCTATGCTTCTGTTGCTCATTACGCATTTTCATTCGAGGGTCTCCGGGGGCCAGGGATGGGATTTTCCGACCACTCCGACCCCGGGCCGCCCGGTTCTGGAACCCTTTCTCGGGTGCATTCTTTCGACTTCTTCCTTCGCTTCGTTCCCTGTGGCTGTCCACTTTTTTTGACTTTCCTTTCGACGACGTTGACGATGATGCAACGGCGCGATGCAACGATCGGTGCGCGGTGCTGTGTGTGTTTTCGTGGCCTGCCCTGACGTCTCGTCTGTCGACCAAAAAAAAAAGGAGACGCAACGGCAAGGCACACTGTGTCATTATGATATTGAATTTATGCATTTATGTTGAGGCCCCGTTGAGGGACCCCAGTGCGTGTGTGTGTGCGCGAGTGGTAAAGAGAATGAATCAAACGTTGGATGGATCACCGGTTGGAGTGGTGCCGTGCCGCCAGGGGCCGCTCTGGTTGGATGCAATAATTTATGACATCCGGTTCGGAACGGAACGGTTAGAGTTTTTGATTTGGCTCCGGCCGGGGTCGGGTCACCGTTTTTGCGGTGACACTCCGTTCCGATTCGCTGTTCGTTCGGGTGTCAGAGTTTTGATTTTTTAGATGGTCTCCTCGAAGATCACGGCCTACTAGGATGGTGGTGAAAAAAAACGCTTAATTCACTCCAATTCGAACGCTCCCGGTTCGGCGGTTCCCACGGGCCCATTGTTAATAATGAAATATATCAATCCACCCAAACGAGGCAGTGCAGTGTGCCGGTCCTCCAATTGATGCATCGCCTCCCCGGCCGATGATTTTCCATCTATTTCAGTTAAAGTTCATTCAGTCAGCATCCCGGGTTGGCAACGGCGAGCATCACACTCGCTTATGTGCTCTTCCTGCCGTGTGGCCGTGTGTGCCTCGTGTATGTATATATAACAAGTTATCGAAATAAGGAAACGATCAATTTAGTATTCCAATTTCCATGTCCTCCGCGTGCGCGCCCGCGCGCTCCGGCGCGTCCCTTTCGATGGCGATGGCCTCCATTTGTCACCGAGAGTCGCCTTTTGACGGTTCTACGAACCAAACCCACTCACATGCCCGACGACGAGACCAAGGCGAGATGTAAAGCGACGTGGCCCGTGGCCGTGTGCTGCAGCAGCAGCCAATCAGCAACATCAACCACACATTGCCATTTCGAACTCTGTGCCGTGGCCGTTCGTGTGGCTGCCGCTTCGGTAGCATATATTTCATAAATTGGTTTAGTAATTCATTTCAATTCCAAACCGGGACACCACCGGGCCCTGTGTCTGTGACTGCTCATCCATCGTCGGACCGCGGGCGGGAAGTGCAGCCAGCGCCACCACCGTGCGCCTTGGCCGAAGAAATTCAAATTTCCCACTAAAACCATTCACAGGGCGTTATTTATCATTCAATTAATATTCAATTTTATTGTATTATCTTTGAATATCGTTTGCCTGACGAACGTCCCAGAAGTCGCACCGTCGCAGTCCAAAGATGTCCAAAGCATCATCTTCGGGCGAGGGTCTTAAGCCGGGCCCACAAGGCGGCCGGGCAGGGACAATGAGAAGATATACGACAACATGTTAATAGAAGCCGAGAACGCTCGAGATGATCGGAGGCCAATTCGAAGCATCGAAGACGACGGGTCGGCCGACTGGCCGACGATTGAAGGAAAGAGGGAGGAAATCGAAAGTTTAGGGCACGAACCACACACACACGCACAGAACCACTTGCTGCCGCAGACACCACACCACGGGGTGGGTCGAGTGGGTCGTGAAGTGGGTGAGAAATTACACACATTCCGAGCGCGCGCCCCCGATGCTGGCGGGCGGAGGGAACTATTTGGCCAAGCTTCCGGGAGCCTCCAGAGGTGCTTAATAATTCTATTAATAAATTACAACACACACACACACACAGTTGAGTTAATTTATTGAATTCGATTTCAATATCAATGCCGCTGTCGGGGCCTTTCGATGGCGAAGGAGGTGTTGACGGCGAAGGCCGGCGTCTGGCGGAGGCTAATCTGCCGGCGAACGTCTTCAGACGTGTCTCTCTCTCGATACAATATCGATTGGCAGACGACGGTGCTTCGTGTGAACTCTCGAGCTCGGAGAACCGGGGAAAATCTCGACCCCGTGAACAGTGGCACCTGCAACAATGGCGACGGATTACCGGAGCGTTCCTCGGTCGGCGACTGGCGGATTGTTGTAAATTTATTAAAATCAAATTCATCGCCCCATGCGCCAGGATCCCTGGTGCTCTGGAATGTGCAATTTTCGATCGATTTTTCAACCCACGGTCGACCGTAAAGTTTGGCCATAATTACATTAATTAACTCACATTGTACGCAATCCTTCCGCTGGCCGCGCTGCATCTCACCGAGGAACCCGGCGAACGGCGCGTGGATAATTTTATTCAATAAAAACCAGCCTCGAACTACGGCGGCGACGACGATTCCGATCGCCTTCCTCCTGCGAATTTGCATTTTCCCCATCCCGAAAGGTGCCAAATAGCTCGAAAGGGGCCATTTCGGCGGCGTTCGGAAAGAACTCCGAACGCCCAAAACTATCTCCCTCTGCTCCCGTTGTCCCGCTTTTCCCTCCCTCAAGGCATCCTAAGGCTGGTGCTTTATAGTTTTCCATTTCCCGAACCCGGGTGGGACGGGAGCCGGGACACGGGATATTTTTAATCAAAATTCCGAAAAATTTGTATTCCAAAAATCATCCTCCCGGGAAACCGTCGTCGGGAGTGCGTCTCCGGGTGTCACCCCCCCCCCTGTGCGCCCTGTCGGTTCATCATAAAAATCCTGAAAACACCAAACAACACCCTCTCCGGTCGGGACGGGACGGACCACTAAAAGGCCCTCCGCCGCCGCCGCCGTCGAAGAAAGTGCATCCTCCGGCGCCGGGTTTGGGGTATTGATTATTCCGAACTAAGAGCCCGGCGAACGGGGGGGCTGGGGAAAACCGGAGACATGTCCGGGAGACGAGATGTCTGACGGAGTGGCCCCCGTGGTGACATTTTCTTGTCACAGGCCCCCGGTCCCGGGCGGCCGGCCGGCGACGACGACGCGGGTTTCCGGGTTCATCTTCGCTTTTTTGGTATTTATTTTATTATTAAATATTATAAATCACTAGCCCAGCCCCTCGGTATTCGGGCCCTCCCCTCCCCGCCCTTGGTCCTCTGCCGTTCCTCTGCGGACTGAAACTTTCCGATGACGGAAGGAGACACTTTCGGCGCCGGAGCCCCGGGTTTGGGGATCATTCAGTCATTCAGTTGGCATCAGCAGCAGCAGCCGCAGGACCGCAGGCTTCAATCTCCTCCGGGGGTGCGTCCGGTGGGGGGCCCTTCTGAGGCCCCCCTGAGCCGGACGCCGGAATAATATTTATGTGGAATGATAAATTGAGCAAGCGGGGCGCGGACGGACGGGATGCCGGGGTCCGAGTTCCGATTGTCTGGTGTCCTTTTGCAGCCCTTCAGTGCCGCAGCACCCGTTGGTCAAGTCGGACAAGCAAATGGCCACCCCCTCCCCCACTCGGTCCGGATTCGAAGGGCGGTGTAGCAGAGCGCGCCAGTTCCCCAGTTGATTTAAATATTAAATGAACTATTTTATGAACCCATCCCCGATCTCGGCGATGGCGGCGCCGACGACGTTCGTCGAATTCCGATTTCTTTCCCCCGGAGAAGGGTCCTTGGCGCAAAAGGACACCCGAGCGGCGACGGCGACTCATTTGCGTCTCAATCTTATCGAATTAGGAAATCAATTTCTCGCCCACTGAGCGCCACTGGCCCTGGCCAATCGTCCGGCACCGATTTTCACACGGTCCGTTAGGAATTTGGTCGCCTTAAATTTGAATATTAATTGAAAAGTGATAAAGGCCGATCGAAGCCCGAAGACACGGTCACGGCTATTCGCCACGCGCCCACCCTCAGGAGGCGTCCCTTTTTTTCTTCCTCCAATCCCGCAGTTCCGTCTTCTTAAATCCCATCCTGGTGGCGGCGCAGCTTCCATTTTCACGCTCCGTTTCACTAATTAAACAATTAAAGACACTTAATGTTGTTATTATCATTACTGGCTCTCGGTGAGTCTTGAGACACCGGGCCGGGCCTTCGGTTTATGGCGGGCGCTTTTCCAATTTCCCAATCCCCGCCGCTACTCGGCTAATGATTGAATGTCGTCAAGGGGATGACGGCACGGGTTCTTCAGTCAAGAGCGGGCGGGTGGTGGCCAGAAAAAAAACCATCGTCTGGGTCGGTAAATAAAAAGCGAGAGTCCTCATCCGTCGTCGTCGTCGTCGTCGGCGGGGATTCACTTCTGCAAATGAGACCGGAAACGGAACCAGTGGACGGCAACAGTAACTGGACCCGATCCGGGGTTCCTGTGCGTCTCGAACGTGACTTAATTGAATGATCTGCTTTCGTAGTAAATTAATTCAATTGGCTGCTCCGCGCCTGGCCACCGGCACCGGTTCCGGTCGCTTTCCGGTTCGATTCCGGACCAACGTTAAGTAGGTCCTGCCGGGCGCCACCTTCCGCCTTTTTTTCCGCCTTCCGAAGAATCCGCACGACGAATCTCAATGATCTGCATGAGTGAATTTTTAAATCAGCAGTCCCCTTCGGGCCCCATTCGTCTTTCAAACACCCGGGCGGGGGATGGCTTTGGTCAAAGAAAGAGTCCTTCCGACACCGAAGTCCCCGTTGGCCAAGATGGCGAAGTATCGCCAAACCTATTGCGCGTCCAATTTCACGAGATAATGATTATTGGATTAGAGATTATTATCAGCAGCAGCAGCAGCAGCAGCAGCAGTGGCCATTTCTGGTGGCCGAGCCCGAGTTTTGTGGTCGCCACCAGCTAATTCCCCTCCCGAGGTGCCGATCCAACCACCCCCCGACGCCGTTCTAATTAAATTCAGCCATCGATTCCGGGGGAGAGGGCGACCTACCGTGTTTCAAGACAAAGGAAGCAACTGCAACTGAATTCCCCGGGCGCGCCCGGCCCGGCGGGCGCCATTGGAAAGAAAAACATAAATTCCAGGACGTGAATCCCCAGCAAATCCACCCTCCGACCGAGCCGGGACCGGACGAGCCGGGACCGGACTACGAATCAAACGGACCGTTACAACACACTCCGGTCCCGGAGTCCGGCGTCCCGGGTGGAAAACTAAAAATTGAAATCCTGCAAAATATTATTTTAAAATATCCAACTCACCCCCGGGCCGTGGGGTCAGCAGATCCCTTTAAGCCCTCTCCCCTCGACCCCGGGTACCCCTGCCCGGTTGTTTACGACCCCGAAAGAGCCGGAATTACGACGATACGAGCGAGAGATAAGGTTCCGGATTAGTTGGCCCAATGGCCCGGGGGGCGAGGGGCTGGGCCGAGGTTGAAAAGTCAAACTAGCACCCGGCCCCGGGTGCCCCCAGGTGCCCACCCCTCCCAATTGGTTAAAAATGTGACCGTTTTCGACTGGTAAATGAATTATCGTCAAGCGGAGCCAACTCCGGCGGGGCTTCTCGGGGAAAGTTTTCGGCGTGTTTTGCGTGTCGACCGTCGCTTCCTGATAGTTGGTGCGTCCTGGTGGTGATAAGCAGAGCAGGGAGACCGAGTGGGGGACCCCTGAACCCTTTTTCACCCGCAATCGGATGCTCATTTGCCTAAAAATTCCCCAAATTATGATTTATACCAAGCCTCAGGTCCTCATTTGGCTAACATCCCACTCTCTCCTTTGTGTTTTCATTTTAGGTATGTTTCCATGACAACCCTGCGGCCAACCCTGCTCCTGCTACTGACGATGATGGTGATGAGGAGTACGGCAGCGTAATTTTTGTATCACTTAACGCAACGATCGGCAATTTCGTATGCGACACTCCTAATGGAACCTCTGCGAAACAAACCCGGAACCGGAAGGCGGCCGTGGTATCGGCGTCGCGCGCGCTCCCGACGCCTCAAGCAGTCGATGGAAAAACAAGAAAAATTGCTATTATCTGTTTTCCCTCCCTCGGTCGACGCGAAAGTCGCATTTCCGGAGCATCTTGGAGGCCGCGGTGGCCACACGAAACCACCACAGGAGCTCTCTCGCTCTCTCTTTCCCTCTGTGTAAATCCATTACCAGAATGCATTTCGATAATGAGTCCTTTTCGGATCGGTGGTTCTCCGGTCGGGGCGGCGTCGGCGGAGGTCCTTTTGGCATCGCAAATGAACCACGGCTTCTGCGTCCGGATAATGGTGCGACAGATCCATTAATGGATGGATTGAAACCGCACTGCCGTTACGGCCGTGGTGGAGGGGCGACCGAAGGAGGGTAGCAGGCCGGAACGGGAGGCCATTTTTCACCGATTCTTGATATGACACAATGACGGATTCTTGGCGATATTATCATTCCTTTCTCGGGTCGATTTCGCTGTTTTTTTTTTCTGCGACTCTTTCGGGTGGCCACTGTTTATCACACACACACACACACACCGAGTCCTCGATGCGTGTTCTCTAAAACGCGCATAAATTTATGTTTTATAATGTTACGCCACGGTACCCGGGAAAAGGGTTCATTTTAAAGCCAGCGACCGCCGGATTGATGGCACGAACGGAGCAAAAACGGAGCAGCAGCAGAAGAAGCGGCATCTCCCACATGTACCAGCACCACATCCATTAACCACCACCCACCACCACCCGCTTCCCCCGTTCCGGGGATCGAAAACAAAGCGGCAAAAAACGCGCACACATTTTGGGCCAAAAAAGGGATGACGGCCACCGCCGCCACCACGGTGTCCTTTCGGTTGCGTTTGGGGTAATGATTATTACTTATACATTTTTCAGCCCCCCAACGGCGTGTGCGGTGCCGTGCGTCTCCATAATTCTCCGACCAGCCGGCGGGGGCTGCCTTGATGAAGGACGCTCTCGGGTGTCCGCGCGCGCGTCCCTTTTTTATCTCAACATTGGAAAGTGGCACTTTTCAGTGGTTTGCGGACAATATTTCTGTCCCCCAGCCCCCGGCTCCGGCGGGTTTATCATCAAACGATAGGATGACATGGTCCTGTGTGTGACCACACTTCGCCTAACCCTAGGTGTGTGTGTACTAGGCAGCGAGTGAGAGGATTACATTTCGGCCATTTCGGTGGCCACTTCGATAACTCAAAACATGATCGCGATAAAAAACACACATGTGAGCGCGCTCCTCGGACACGGACACGCGGTGGACCAAGCTTTCGCGCGCGGGTTACGAACAAGGACTTTATGAGTGAGGCCACTTTCTCTCCGCTGGCGCCTTTATTGCTTGTATGTAAAATTGAATATTAGCACCAAACGGCTGCGAAGGCGCTGGGGTATCGGCGATGTTTATAGTATCGCCCCGATGGGTGATGCTATAAAAAGGGTGCTATAAAAAGAAACGAAGCAAGCGGCGGCGGCGGACATTCGGAGATGAAATATTCATGAAACGTCATTCGGCACTCACTTACTTGCTCGAGAAACTATTTTCCGGGAGTCCCTTACGGGCCCCCCCTCTATTGTTTCGAATTCTATTGGCCCTATGTTCCGCGCCGTACAATTTGCGAATCAGCGTCGCGAAATGACCATCAATCCATTAATAACTATCATCCCTTCCGGAATCCTGGAACCGGCGAATTCGACACACACACACACACACAACACAACACAATGGTCGTTGTCGTCGTCCGCTATCGCTCTAATCACTTCGAGTGGAGCCCGGCGGTCACACAATGGTCGGTCGCTCGGACGACAAACCAAAAAGGGGAACCGCGGGAATCGACCGAAAAAAAGGACGTACGGAGAAGGACACCGCTCCCCGTGTACGTTGGACATAATTTTTCAATTTGGTGATCGTTCGTTCGTTGCCCAAATGAGCGCGAAAGGCGGCTCTTGCCTTCTATTCATCCCAGCGAACGGAGCGCGCCTTTTCATATGCATATTCATAAAAATGGCGTATAGATTATTTGGTTGGTCTGTCAAAAAATATTTGCGTGAACAACGAACAAAACAAAACCCACGCGCTGGATGCGGGACGAGAGAAAGGATGCAATTCTCGGCCGAAGCCGAAGGGCCGAGAATCATCCTCCTTGTTGGCCGCTTTATTGTTGTTGTTGGGCTGGGCCGCCTTGGGGACGGCCCGGGTCGGAATCGACATGATCGTCCACTTCATTTATTACCCCGGCGCGTGTGTGTTTGTATCATGCCCGGCGGGTTTTGTTTTTATTCTGCCCTTCTTTTTTTCGGACCGAATTATTGTGAGCCAAATCTTACGTCGATAATAGAATTAGAAGCCACACAGTGACAGACGCGAGCCGTGTGCCGTGCCAGGCGTCTCCATTTATGCTAACCAGCTTCAGCGTCGTCAGGAGTGGTCAGCGCGTTGGTCAGCGGCCGGACCAACTAATTCAATCACTGTGCGACGATGTGCCGCCAAAAATTTGTAATTCAATCACGCCACGAGCCGACGGCCGAGTTGTCACTCTCTCGGCTTCCCCGTCCAGTCCGGTCAAAGTTATGAATGTTAACGATTCGATTAGTTTCGGACTGACATGGCGAGTCGCGACGAAAGAAACATTAAAATTCCATCCACCGAAGCGCACGCCGCTATCAATATCGCGGATTCTGCTCCGTCGTCGAGTCCCCCTCGGGTTTTCCGTCCTCGTTCGAATCAATAGAAGTCGCTTCCGTAGCGAATCGGCCTTTTGAGTTTGAAGCTTCCCAACTGTCAAATGTCAACCGCGACGACACAAGTGACACACTGCGGCAGGGGCAACCCGGGCGGGGGCGGGGGACCCATCCATCTAATGAGGATCAATTTCTATACAGGAGGACCCCCACCGGTCCCTTTGTGGGTCGTTAAAATTCAAGTGGCGCAGCCATATTCCGCCGCTGGTTGCGCACTTCAACCTCAAGGCTCTCCAGGCATCGCAGGATGCCTTGCCGGGGTTTACTTTTAATTACACCCCAACACGCCGCGCCACACCGCGCGGCATATTGATGTACACAAATAAATAATATTTTTCAATACCCTCGACCCGGGATGTTGCTATCGGACGACTTCCCGCCGGAAGCGGGCACCGCGCAAGGAGCACTCCAAAAAACCGTGAAATCCTCGCTCTTGAATGCTCTCCTGTCTGATGGCCAGAGAACTGGTGCTCCGCGGAATGATAGATAATCTTGACGTCAGCAGGACACGGACCGGGACGGCTCGGGAACCCGACTCATGTCAGATATATAATATTTGTCCACCTGCACCACCCGACTCCGGTCGGGGACGGACCAAAAAAAGACCCGGCCCGAGCGAGTAACGGTCGACTGATTTGAAATGGTAATATTAAGAGGTATATATCATTCGTGTAGGTTTCCTCGTTTCACTCTCGGCCACATCCTTCCGATTCCTTTCCGGCCAGCGCCGAATCGATTCTCCTCTTTTTTTGGCTCGCCACCAGTGACCAGTGAGTCCAGAGTGGTGGTGGCCCGAAAACATCAAGATTCATCAAGTGCCCTTCGGCCGGGTGCAGGACGATGGTCATCTTTTGGGGCCGCGGCCACACCGGTCTACCGTTGCCGGGTTCCCCGGACATATATTTATAAAATTTATATCTATTTACATGCATTCGAGGGCCACCACCGGAAGCCCCGTCGTCGGACGCGCAAGTTCTCAGACGCGAATCCCGCCGAAAGGATTACGGACCTCGGTCGGCTGACTCGAGAGGCTGATGTCCTCGTGTGCGCATATTTTCTCTTCCTTTTTTTTGCCGCTGGCCGCCGTACTATCTGGCGAATGAAAACTCATCCATCCGTCCGCCGAGTCCGTCCGCAGTCGTCATCTTTCTCCATCAGGCCGCCGAAAGGAGCCACCGTGGTCCCGGGGTATCGTCCCGGGGAGTTGATCTGGATTAGAAACCGCACAAAAGACACACAAAGCGGGGCCACACGATTTTGATGATGTTTCCCGGAGAGAGAAAAAACCGGAAAATCTGTACCACCAATCCGGGGTCCTTCACGGAGTCGGAGCGAGAGTATGTGTAATGAAAATAAATTGACGCTTCTGACGTTGTCCATATCCTTTCGAGAGGCCGGCACCGGCAGCATTCCGGTGGCCATAAATTAGTCAATACAGACTCGCGTGCGGGCCCCCCGGGCGTCCTGCGGCGTGGTCTTATGTGGTCCCGTAGTGATTAATCAACGGGTTACATCCGATCCCCGGCAGAGGACACTCGGCGCACCAGGGCGAGATAATGAAAAATTGACGTGGCGCATCCGGCAGCCCTCAGACGTCAGCGAACATTTCTTGCTTTCAAATGAAATGGCCACTAAGTACACGACACACACCACACCGTGCGGATGATCAGTAATTAAAATCGATCGGGGGCCGCGCCGCGACGACCACTATTTGCTCTTCATCAACCGGACTCAAAGGACTCGGTTGGCTGCCGGCCGACGGAATCGATATCCAATATTTGTAAAAGCGCCACCATCAGAGCACCATCGTGCGCTGCTTTTAACCTAATAATCTCCAAATATTATTTCATCTCGCCGCCGTCGGAGGACCGCGGACCGAAAAACGGGGTTGTAAAACGGACGATAGCTACCCAAACTCCCCGAACGTCCGAAAGAGCTGAAAGAGTCGCTGAAGTAGATAAAAGAATGCCGCTCGAATGGTCCGGGAATCGGGCCAAAAAAACCGCACACATCGGAAGGGATTTTCCGGTCGCCGGTCGCCGGTTGCCCGGACCGTGGCCAGGTGATCGCCATTAAGACTGGCGTCGATTTTAAAAACATGAAATTTATGTTACAATCCGTCCCGGGCAAAACAACAACAACAAAAACAATAATCTCTCCGGGAGTGCGGGATGGCCACGATGTGGAGTCACTGGCTCGAAATAATCCAAACGCACACACTAACGTCAATAACATCGTCCGTCGTGCGGGCGCATGGAATCCTCCTGGAAATCCGGGCCCCCTTTTTGGTGGGTTCGATTGGAATCCGTGCGCCCTTTTCGCGGGCAATTTTCTTCCACCGAATTCAACTTTCTCCGAGACCGGATTGCAGAATGGCGATGGTATCGCTGCAAGTTATTAATTTCTCATCCATCTTCTGTTTGATGATTGTGTTGTGTTGAAAAACTTTCGCCGCTCTCGGCGAATAGTTTCTCGGCGAGTTGTTGCGGCTGTTGTCTGTAACACGCTCGAAATGAAATTGGAAAGAAGCTCCAAAGAACCCTTTTCCCCCGAGTGGCGGGGGAGATTCGTTTTCCCATTCCCGGAATGCCGGAGTTCGACGTTCGATTCGATCCGGAGACCGGAAGTGAGCAGCAGCAGAATCCGGTGCCGAGCGCCGTGTCTCTGTTCGGGGGGGAGAAATTTGCGGTATCGTATTTACACGATTTTGATTTATCGTGCCCTACAATCGGTGGTGGTGGTGGCGGTGGTGCTGGTGCTCTCCGCTGAGAATCCATCCCCTCCACGCCGGTCGCTTTTTGGGACGACGTAAACGACGTGAAAATTAATGAATCAAATCGCTATCGGTTCGGTCGGGCGCGCAATCCTTTCCGTCGTTGTGTTGGTGTGTGTGTGTGTGTGTGGAGATCCCAAGAATCCCAAGTCGGCCCACATCGATCTTAAGTCCCGAGCCGTGCTGGGAGTGATTGGCAAAGATTTATCCAGCAGACAAATTCCTGACATTTCTTGGCTTCACCGGAATTGACATCCACCCGGAAGGGGTCGAAGTCTCAGCAGGCCCTGAGCCCTGAGGGAGGGAGTTTGCACTGGGCTGCAACAATCGCAGCAATCCTGCGGGCAGACAGATCCAGGGCCGATTTATATTTATCACCGTTTAATAGATTGGCAATACGGTGGCCGCCTGACGGGAAATTAATTAATTTTAGAATATTATATTTCCGACACCACCACGAAGGATGAACATATCCGGGACCGTTGGGGGTTAGCCTGCTCCGTTCGGTCGAGCTGTCAATTCGCGAGCGCGCACCAACACCACCACCACCACCACCACCATTAATCATAAACACCACGTTAGTCGCATACGTTCGATACTGAAAAGCCGTGTTCTGTCCCCCGTTCCCCAGATATCGCTCCTGTTCGAGGAGGTCGGCCGGCTGCGGACGGCCATCGCCAACATCCAGGAGTCGCACAACCTGCAGATCCAGCGGCTCGAGGACCGGCTGGAGGAGAAGCGCCAGCACATCGTGCGGCTCGAGTCGCGCATCGAGAAGCAGCAGGACTTTGACGACATCAAGAAGGAAAATAGGTACGTTTACCGGTGGCCAGCCACACGTTTTTGAATCCTGGATTGCCGGAAGTAGGGTGCGATTTACTGTTCGGTTTGTTTTTGTGCCACGAGGGTGGCCACGCGCACCCTCCGCGGGAATTTAAAAATCTGTGGACTCTGTGTTCAGTGGCCCCTGTGGCTCTGGGTTTTCCACAAAAGATATGTGTGTCAGTGGATTACGTGGAGCGCGTGTGTTCCTGTGTGGGTAGGGCAGCGAGTAGGTCAAAGGTTGTTGGCGTAAATCTGACGGGTTCCTCCTCTTCTTCTTCCTTCTCGTTTCAGCATGCTACGCTCGGTGGACCTGAGCGCGTCCCACGAGTCGAAACAATTCCAGGAGCTGCTGCTCGAACGCACCAAAGCGCTGGCGGCCCAAACCGAAGCAATCAAATCGTCGTCGGCCAACTCGGAAGGTAATTTTGCGGCCCACTTTATTCCCGTTTTCCGGTGTTTTTATTCCTTTTGCCTTTTGATTTAGAACCCGAAACCGATCGCTTTTTGCATACGTCCCATTCCGCCCCATGTCCAGAATTCGCCGCAGAAGTATGATTTCTCTCCCTGGGACACACTAAGCACTAAACAACACAATGTCCGAAGCCCGTGTGCGATGCATCATCGATCGGTCGGTCGGTCGGCAAGTGCAATAACTTTTAACGCTCCGTCGACGTCGCGTCGACGCCCGTCGTAAACCTGGTTCGGAATTTAGATTCGGAACGTCTGTCTAATGAACGCGCGTCGCGACCGGCGTGTCATAAAAAAAAACGCCGGGACACACAAAAAGTGCAATCAGTCTAAGCAACGACGACGCTGCAGTTAAATGCAGTTGGCGCCACGTTTTACTACTCCGAGGTGCGATAACGATGATGACGGACGCCGATATCGGATACCGATCAATCGCGGCGCAGCGCAACTGACGTCTGAAGTGTTGCTCCACGCTTCGGATGTAAACAAACGGCGTTGGAGGTCCGCGCCGCGTGTGTGTGTGTGTTTACACCATACGAGGCGCATAATGATCGATCTCAAGCAGCTGGCGCTGGGTGGAAAATGGTCCCCGGCCACCCTTTCTTATGGCTTATGGAAACTTCTGATTTTCCTTTCTCACGCTGAGCGCCCGCGTTGTTGATCGAGTTCGTTCGCTTCCCCCTCGGGGGTATTAAATTTTATTTTTACGACCCACCGACCGGCTGAGTCCATCGCCCACACACACTCACATGATGCGTGACTCAGATTTTTCGGAGCTCGCTCGGAAACAATCCGGATCACCACCAGCCAGCCGGCCCAACACCAGTTCACAATCAATAAACGTTTCATCGAAGTCGCGCAACAACAACGCAAATCTTGAGGCAATCTCGGGTCTTGCGGGGATCGGTGGACATTATTTCTCCCACGCCGTTGGGCCGCTTGGCCGCGGTTGCGAAAAAAAAACGGAAAAAACGAAGCTCCATTATTCGCTGCTGTCAATGGGGAGTAGCTGTCAGTTGCGCTGGCTGAAGAAAACAATCCGATCGCCGCCTACTTCGATCGCTGCTGTCTTTGAATTCGAATGGGGAGTCAAGAGGAAGACCGTTGTTCGGGGAAGATGGCAAGTGATCGAACAACGAGCGCCGTGTGGGCGCGATGATGGAATTATTGAAATTTATCGCCGGTCTGTTATTATTGTTTCACGTTCGATCTCTCGCTCTCGCTCTCACTCTTGCTCACTGCCGCGCGTTGACAGGCGTTCCCACCGTTTGTTACCGTTTCATGGGAAAATAAACATGTTTTACATAAGTTTTCTTCACTGGCGGCCCATTCACCACCCCACACACACACACTCGCACACACACACGCGCACACTAACGATGGTCGATAAAATCGGAAATATGGGAACCGAATCCGAATCCCGTTTGTGTTTGTTTACGTTTCGGGATTGGCGTCTTTGACGCGCGCTGTCAATCGAACGCGCGCCCGGCACTTGGGCGCACTTCGGGAATTTTTATTTCCGTTCGTTTTGATTTATTGGCGTCCCAGGCGGGAGGAGAAGGAGTAAGCGGGGGTTCCCATTTTTGTTAAAAGTCCCTCTCTTTCTCTCTCTCTCTTTTTTGCCTTTCCGGTTTGTAGGATCTCCACGTGGCCGGGTTCACGATGATACCACCACCGGCAGTGGTGGTGTCGCCCTGCAACCCACCCGTGCCCTGTCGCCGCCCGCCAACACCGGGCGCACTAGCACCCACAGTAGTAGTAGTCGCAGTAGTAG